>NC_039360.1:151775393-152076941 GCF_003573695.1 Papaver somniferum | reverse complement strand
GCTAGAATGAACTTGATGTCGTGAAACAATTTTTTTTTAACGCCTCTTGGTTGAGCCCATCCAGCTAACCACATATGACCCTTACTGACAAATGAAAAAAACCCATCTCCCATAACTCAACTAATAACCAACTTAATCATGATGATTATCATTTACCATAGTCCACATAGAATTACAAAGTGAGTCTCAATCCTCTGAGAACGGCTTGAAATTACATTTAGAACTATCCTGATGAACTATAGAAGGTTGGAAACTTTCAGGAGGTACTCAAGACCTCTCGCAGCACCAAATGCAATTTTGACTCGTTGGGGCCAACTGAGAACTGGACCAGATTCTGCCCCTTGCACTCCTTTCCTACCTGTCAAGAAAAATAACCTTAACTCGGATCAAGTAAAAGCCTGCAAAACTCAAAATATTTGAAGGGTATTCTGGGCATTTAATTGATGCTTCCATAATCAGGGGGTACATTGTCAGTATCAAGCTGGAGAACCGCACTCTCCAGATACCACAAAATGGTCCCATTCCAAACTTTCAAGTGAACAACCTACAATTTGCGGTGGTCCTTTGGACAAATTTGTGGCACAAAGCGAGTATAATGAGGCTCAATTTCCATGCATCTTAGTAACTGCAAGGAAAATGCTAAGCACAGTTCGCCAACGACGATATATTGGAAAGACTTTAGCGTACAAAATCCGAGTTGATTATCCTGTCATGTACTGTACCCATCGTTACATACTGATAAGCAAGAATACGATTATTGGCATCCAAACAGTACCCCCGCAACTCGACAAAGTGCTCATGTTTTAGTCTGGAACCTGTTGATAACTGTACCGGCACATGCTTGCCATTAAATCATTGCATATGAATATAGCACAGAGAATTATTTTTTCTAGAGACTTATTTTAAGTTACCTGAGATGCAAGGTATGAATAACTATCCCATTGTCTCTTGGTTTATCAACACTGTTGTTATTCCTTCTCTACCTGACATGATAGGATTAACATGATTTATCAACACGACTCTTGAAAATCCTCTGTAGGAAAAAACTTATACACTTCAAAACAGATGAAGCTCCAAAACATTCTTCTTATTCATGTAATCATCAGATTGCATAGAGAAGGTTATCATCTCTTTGTAAACGGTTGAACAGCGCACCCATGAATGAATATCCATCACCTATGGAATGATGAATCTTGAACACAGTTGTCGCATTTCAATCACTTGTATGATACTTAAATTTTTTTATTCACACAATAATAGTGTACTCCTTTTCAGTTCCTTCAATTTTTTAATTCATCAAAAATAAGCATATAACTAATTAAGTCTCTAATCGGATTAAGAATCAACTAACCACATCAAGTATGATCATAGGAACAGCACCACCTCCTGATTGTTTGAATTATTTCCAGATAATCAAAAATTAAAGTTTAGCTTGGTAATAGGAGTATAAGGACCTATTCTTCTTCCCTCTACATAGGTCACCCCACCAAATTAGCTCATACCCACCAAATTGGGTACCAAAAATACTACGTGGACCAAAATAAAAAACCATCATGTCAAGAGTAGGCAAAGAGATCCACCTAAATGCATACATAATCCAAAGCAACTTTTGCCACTATTTCAAATTCCTAAAGTACTGTACTTTATGTAACTGAAGTCTTATCAGAAGAAAATAACAAAATAAACTCGGCAAAGGAGTTCATAAGAACCTAAACCGACTAGGTAGTTGAAGATACCTCCATAACTTACTTGCAAAGGGATTTAGAAAACATTCATTCAAATTGTCCAACATTAAATACTCCATGATATAACTAAGAAGAACCAAACCGTTCAAAATTTCTTTTTCAGAAGCTTAATGAACATTATACATACCTGCATGATGGCTGCATCTTGGATCTGCACAGATGAACTCTCTTTGTCTGTTATGGATCCTGAATCCAGTAATATTCAACTCATCTGTATATGAAGGCATGTGTTGCAACTTATACTGCAATAAAACACCCATCTTGATTGAAACTTGCAGGCATTGGTACTATATCCTTTACAACCTATAACAAAACAGGTAACAAATCCCAAATAAACAAAACCGCAACCAAACCAAATACGTGTTGAACTTGAAGGCAGCTGCGGAAAAATAAATGATCTGGAATGTTACTAACAAATCATTATTATAGATGCAGGATAACTTAACTCTTGGGTCATTTACCCCATTGCATCCGACTAAGTCAACAAAGTTAAAATCAATCAAATACAATCATAAACACAATTGAATTACCAAAGTCCAAAAACCCAAAATAAATCAACTGAAAACAGTCATAAACAAATTTGACTCACCTAAGATGTTTAGGAACTTGAATTGAAAAATCGAAACCTACAATAAAATTATTAGGAACTTGAATTGAAAAATCAAACTATCATTGAAAGAATTCACTAGAAAAATAACTGACCGTGTAATTCCTCTGATGATCTACCAAATCGATGCGACTGAAACATGGTGAGATGATGACCTCGTCTAGGGTTTATGTAGGGATGTTGCTGCATGTAACATATGAGGAAATTATTAGTGGGTGTCGAAGGAAAATGGTTTTTGTTTCCTTAAATCAGAGGAGAAAGGTAAGAAGAGAAGATTAGGGGAGGGTTTCGAAATGGAAGAGTGAGAGATTGATGCCTAAATTAACGCTGATATTATTGGAATTAACGCTTGGATAATAATGGATGGGGTGATCTGAGCGGTTGGATGTGGGCGCTAAACGTGGGTTGATTCTGAACCACGATTTGTCTTTCCACTCTGAAAGCAAATGAGAGCAAATGACGACCGTCGATCACAGAAAACAAACGATGTAGAGCCGTCGGATCAGCAAAAACACATTTGTTTTTGTAAGAATGATTTCTCCAAAAACACCTACAAAGACACAAAAAGCAAAATAAGTACAAAATCGAGCACTAACAATATAGACAATCGAGATCAAATCAGACACAAAAATGTGTCTTGTTAGAGCATTGCTCGGTCGAACTCACAAGTGGTGTTATCTCAATCTTGTTGTCAAATTTAGTTGTCAAAAATATATCTTAATTTCTACTCTACATTTAGTCAAGTCTCGGATTAGGATAGAAGTGTGTAATTGAGTATCGGATATCACTGTGTTCTACCGTCTGAAGGCGAAGATCAACAGGAGCTCTGGAGAACTTCTTCAACAAAAGGTAAGTGAAGACTGAACCACCCATTTCTCAAGTTTTCACCTTTCTATCTATGAGACATTATCACATGATTAAATTAGACAGTACATGCGTAACAGAAATTTCGAGCCAAGTTTTTCTCGAATATCGTTCTCGAAATATGCTAAGTTTAAGAACATTTGTTCATACTTGATGAATTTGATTAAAGGCAATTTATTGTTTATGACTTAATTATGATTCAAGATTTAATCATTTGAAAATACCCCGGAACAGTGATATGCATCAGTGATGTTATTCGGGAATGCTTCACATTGATTATTAGAAAGATATAGAACTGTGGTAAATCTGGATACATGACACTATGCATACCAGTTCCATACTGTGAGAATTTTTATAAGTCTAGAGCCGAAGTATATGTATCATGTATACTTACCGATGTAGTTATATTTCGGCAACGACTTTTTGGTACGCATACCCGGTATCCATACCATAATAAATATGTGGACTCGTGAACCAGGAAGGTATGCATACCTAATATGCAAACCGGAAAAGATCTATTGGTTTCAAAATCGATAAGGTACACATACGCAGTATACAAACCATAAAATATATTTGAGTTCCTGAATTCGTTTTTGTCTTAAAGGTACACATACCCGGTACACATACCATGACAAAAATATTCACAAACAGGTAGGGTACACTACTTACCCTGTCGAAAATTTTCAGATGCATCAGAATTTATTATATGAGATAATCAGCATTTCAATAACTCTCTAAAAACACTATCTAGACATGATTCATCACATTTGTGACTCAAGATTAAAGTCTTAAAGTGTTACAGAAAATGGTTAAGCTTATTGTTCAATTGGCTAGTTTCGGCTAACCTAACTAGAGTGTATATTTTGCTATGTTAATCTAGTTTTCATCTAACGGTGATTATTTATTGCTTGATTCCAAAGCTACCTTAGCTTAAATCTAAAGCAACCTCGATCTTGAAAGTCTATATAAGGACAACCTCAAACAACCGGGATTTTTTGAATCCCTGACACTATTCTTGTGTGTCCTAGTTGTAAACTAGAGTCATCCTCACCTTCAAGCTCTTATAGGGTTTAGCGACTAAAACACTTCACCTGGGGATTCGTGAAGCCAGGTCCAACTATCATTATCTTGATAGTTTGTGTATCCTAATCTTTTTTTGATTGTCGAGCCTTGATCCAACAAACAAGATAGATACAGATCACAAAGGTTCTTCGTCTCAGACTTTGTGATTCCACAAGTTTATACTTGTGAGGTGAATAATATTCTAGGCTGCTCTTCGGAAGTCATAAGATCGGATTTTGAGGTTTAATAGACTTTCTCTATTGTAATCGATTTTCTACCTCACCTTGATCTTTGATCAGCACAAAAATCACATATAGGCTTATATGTGGGGAGGCAAATTGGTTTAAAGTCTTCAATTAAGTTGAAGCAACTCTTAGGATGTAAAGGACATCAGCTAAGGGTTCGAGGGGCACTTGAGTCAACCGACGGCGCCCGGCTGCGTCTTGACCCCTATCCAATTTTTGGGACAATTCCCCCTTTGTACTACCAAAAAATGAGATTCTTGTCGAATCTGAGTTTGTTGTTCCAACCATTACCAAACTAATACCTATTCCATTTAGTACTTCAGGGGCTTCTGTAGCGTATAATGTCAATCCCGTAGAGGATCAATTCCAACGAGCATTTCAAACAAGTACTTTTTGTAGGATTGCGCAGAGTCCTGGTGGGATTCAAGAGGCATAAGGAGCGCAACTGTAACTGAATTTCTGTAACGGATTAATTCGGTCTCAACTACATTCCATTTTGAAGTTCTGATAGTAGGATAGTGTCTGTAGCGGCTTAATATAGCTTGGTGCTTATGTCTGAACTAGTCTCGGGGTTCTTTTGCATTTGCGCTTTCCTCGTTAACAAACTTTTTGGTGTATGTGTTATTTCTTTTCCGCATTATATCGTTTATCTTTATAAATGAAATATCACAGGTTGTACGTTAAATCAATTCAAGTAGGTAAGTCCATCGCAATTGTTGGATACGGCTTGATTGATTCTTGGATATTGATCCGTGGAATCGTCCAAGTACTCTCACAGTATAATCAGGTTTACAGACTTGTTTCTTTTTACATTCTGATTGTAAGATAAAGAGATATAAGCTCTTCATATAATTCTTGATTGAGATTCATTAAGTTGAACTCTCGGAATTGTATTCGAGTTTAGTCCATACAGGTTGCCTAAGGAAAAGTTGGTGGTGTATTTTGGTACCCCCACGTTTTCAATTGGTATCAGAGCAGGAAAACACGTGAAAGACCTAATAAGTCTGTGTTTGAAGCAATATGACTCTATAGATAGGAGTGCAGTCTCGATAAATATACCGCCAGCCTTTGATGGCACAAATTACTTATGGTGGAAAATTGATATGCGTTCCTTTCTACAAGCCCGTGACTTTGAGACATGGAAACTTTTGGTTGTAGGATGCAATCCCCTGACAGTTTTTAGAGACGGAAACACTATTGAGAAATGTTTGGCAGGATATAGTGAAGCCAATATAAGTGTTGCAAAGCATAATTTTGACGGATTAAATGCTATTATTCACGCCATAAGCTAAGATCTTTAGCACCATGTGACTTGTGCACTAAGTCTAAAGATTCTTGGGAGATCTTAGAAATTGTATTCGAATGAGATACCTCATAGAAAGAAACTAGGCTTCAAAACCTAAATTCTGATCGGGAAAATCTTCGTATGTCTGATGAAGATTTGTTTGATATTTTTAATCAAAAAGTGTCTAGAATTTTTAATACTTGTTATGCATTAGGGAAGACTATTCCCCAAAAGGATATTGTGATGAAAATTCTCCAATCTTTACCAGCAAGATTCAAGTCTAAGAAACGTGCCATCATGGAAGGAAATAACCATGAAACTCTTTCCAAAAATAGTCTCGTTGAGAAGTTAAAACTCTTTGATCACGAGCACAGTACGGCTAAAGATATCACTTTTGCACTTGAAGCCACAACCAAAGCAAGCGTAACTTTTTCGAAGGAAAGCTTGTCTTCTGCTGAAGAATGTTGTGTTGATTACAATGAAGAAAATATATCTATGATCAAGCAGCAAGTCAAAAATATGCTAAATAGGAAAAGACAATCTTGGAAATCGGACTCTTGAACCGAGACCCAAGATGATTTAATTATTCAAGATGGAAGTTTTCTTCAAATAAATAATTCTCTCATAGTTTCACTCGATAAACCTGATGAGCTTACTTCTGAAAATCAGACAGAAAATTCAGGCCCATGTGCAGAAATATTAGTTAATTATGATTCGACCTCTGATTCCGGTCAGAAAATGAGATTTTAGAATTCTTAAATAAAAGTGAAGTAATTCACCGAGAAAACCTTCTTTTGAAGAAAAACTTGGAAAAACTCGAATCATCTCTTCATGTGAAAAATCTAGAGTTGAAAAAACTTAATGAAAATTTCATAAGAACAATGTCTGTAAAAGATAATGAGATTGATACTCTCAAGTGTGATCTACAAAGGCTTTCAGGAAGCTTAGACAAAATCTCAGCTATATTGTTTGTAAAAAATTCCTTTGGTAACACTGATGGTATTCGGTTCACCAGCAAGACCTCAATCACCAACATTTGTTTCATCCTTGTCGGTTCATCTAAAGTGAAAATGGTTCGTTATGATAAACATGTAGCTAAATCTTCTAAAGATGAGCCCCATCTGCATTGCTTCTTTTGCGTAAGTAAGAACCATGTTCAAGAAAAATGTTGGAATTTCTAGAAGAATAACAAGAAAATTGTTAAACTTCATAATGACATGCAGAGAATGAGTCAGTTATTGAAGAAAAGTTCTGAAACCTCAATGCTAAAGAAAGACAAACAAAGAAGAAGAAGAAGAAGAAGAAGAACCAGGAAAGGTAAGTCTCCTACATACACAAATAACCTTGTTAAGTCACCTAGTGACATAAGAGGTTAGTTTTCTACTCACCCCGTCACTACTTAACTGTAGTAATGAGTGCAGCCTCAATATTTTAACCTGAGAAAATGAGACTTGCACAAAAACTCATCGCAATACTCTTTGTGATGACAAGGTTACTCAAATTGACTCGAACCTTTTTAAGTTTGCTAATTTTACACGTAAAACACCTAATCTCATAGAGATATCGGTGTAGGTGATCTTGAAGAGCCGACACCAAAATATAGAACGCATATTTTTGTTTCTTCGCCTATCTATAAGTCTATAATTTTTGAACTGTTAACTCTTGTGCTCTAAACTTTGTTTATTTGAGCTAAGAATATGTTTCAATTTTATGTTGACATAACTATGATTTTCGTGAGGATGAGTATCTAATAATTAATATAATTAAAAATATAAAAGGTTGTCAAAATCTATGTATCATGGATCACGGACGACAAAGTTATACTAATGTCGAACTGGTTCACGAACCCTCTTAAGGATGGTCAGTTCTCTTATTTAGGGTTACTTCCCTATTCTTTTCTTCTTGAGGAAATACGATTTAATGTCTCTTATAACTAGAGGTATCACCAGAAAGGATACAGTATAAGATGTTAACGTTTACCTATGTGAAGGAATCAAATCATCAAGGATCAGAAAGGAGAAATCGTCTGGAGAAGAAACAAGTTCTAGCTCAAGTTATCTTTTATCTATATATCATCAGGATAATGATTATAGGGTTACATTGAAGAACTTTGTATCTAAGAGGAATGGTTTGAAATTTCAAATCAATTTTTCCTTGGATAAAAATAACTCACTATGAACACATGTTGGATCAGTCAAAAACTACCCTATGTAAACTGAGAACAAAACTTAGTGAGTTGACTGACATTTCTGGAGACTTGGAAGAACTGAATGATCCCATTATCAACGAATTCTTCAACAATGAGAAGGAATTCTACGGTGAGGCTATTAGAAATAACCTGATGCGTTACTAGGAAACTTCTTGTGAGAATTCTTGTGTTCAAGAAGAATAACTAGGGTTCGGTATAACGAATATTGTGAGTACACAAGATATTTCCAACGATTTTCATCATGCATATTTTTAGAGTTATTTACTTAAATTTTAGAGTTTTTCAAAAATGAACTTGCAGTATATAATCATTATTGGTTTAATGTATTGCAAAGTATTATGAGAAATATATATGTGTCCTTTATTTTTTGTGAATTGAACTGATATCTCATATATGCTCAAAAATCAAATCTATTAAGTATTATGAACTGAAAATAAAACAAGCTTTGAGAGAATTTTTCGCAGTATTGGTCTATTCGTGATCACACTCTTGTGAAATTACTACACTATCTACTCCGTAAGATTTTCTTATGTTGAGTCATACCGAATAAAATTGTCTCTTTGTTCGTAACTGGCGTTGAGATTAATTTATGTCGATGTTTAGGATACAAATCCATGTAATTTGTTAATGTCCGACAAAATCCTTATTTTTCATTAAAGTAAGGTCACTCATGTTGTTCTCTTGGGAATGACATCAAATGGGGGAGAGTTCTTAACTGAACTTGTGCTTAATTGCTATATCTTTGTGGAGAGAGTGGATGTGGAATATAAAGTGAATGCTTGTATCTTAAATCTCCTAGATGAGACGTTAATTATTTCATACTCTGTGATATCATCTAAATTAAAGTTGCTATGTATTCCTTTTGGTTGAACTAATTACGATCCCATAGTTTTCGTACATTTTCCATTTTTTATTCAAAAAAAGGGGGAGAATCAATTAGTAGCTTCGCACTATATACATATGGTTTATGAATCATTATGTAAGCGGTAGTGAATCAATATCTATAGGTTTCACCTATTATGCAAAATATGTAAGTATTGACTAAGGGGGAAAACATATCACCGTAGTATTACTTCGAAGTTGTAATACGATTGAACTTTGGAGAAGATAATTGTTAGAGCACTGCTCGGTCGAACTCGCAAGCGTTGCTATCTCAATCTTGTTTGTCAAGTTTAGTTATCAAAACTATAAGTCTTGATTTCTAGTCTACTTACAGTTATGTCTCGGATTATCAATTGATCTAGAAGTGTTAAGATGAACAAGGTTAAGAGAAAAGTGTTCATATGGATAACTTTGGTTAACTGTTAGTGAGCTAACTCAATATACACGTTTAGGTACGGTTACCCATATCTAAAATGAACTTATATTTCATTTGTGTGTAATAATCTAAATACCATCTAATGGTGGAAAGATATTAGCTTGAATCTTAAAATCAGGTTTCATCTAACGGTGAATATTGAATGCTTCGTGACCAAGGTAACATTGATTGCAAACCCTGATTTCAAGAATATATAAGAGAGAACTCTAGAAACTGGAAAACCTAATCCCACACCTAATGTGTGATACTAGTGGCGACTAAAGTGGATTCTCCTTTAACCTAGTTTTCCTAAAAGCATTATAGGTTAACGACTTAAAGACTTCATTGGGATTCTGAAGCCAGACCTAACTATTTTCTATGTAGTTGTGTGTTCTGATCTTACTTTGTTCCATCGTATTGAGTACTATCTTCTCTAATATTTGCTCGAGATTTATCTCTGATAGGTAAGACATAAAAAGTAATCACAAAGCTCTTCGTCTCATTATTTGTGATTCCACAATAACTTGTTCTACTACCATATAGTTAAGTTATTGTGAGGTGATCGATATTGCAAGGTTGTTATTAGGGAATATAATACCGGTGTATCAATTAGTTCATGTTCACCTTGATTTATCAAAAGACAGAACAAAAACTTCGTAGGTATTTCTGTGGGAGACAGATTTATCTATTCTAATAGACTTTTCTGTGTGAGACAGATTTGTTTATCAAGTCTTAGAATTTGGGTCGTAGCAACTCTAAGTTGTAGGTGATATAAACTAAGGGAATCAAGTGCGTAGAGTCCTGCTGGGATTCAGAGACGTAAGGAACACGAGCCTACCTTAATCAGTGTGAGATTGGTTAGGACTCAACTACATTCCAATCTGAAGTTAACTTGTAGTAGGCTAGAGTCTGTAGCGGCTTAATACAGTGTGGTGTTCAAATCTGGACTAGGTCCCGAGATTTTTCTGCATTTGCGGTTTCCTCGTTAACAAAACTTCTGGTGTTTGTGTTATTTCTTTTCCGCATTATATTTTCTATATAATTGAAATATCACAGGTTGTGTGTAGTTCAATCGATTGGTAAATCCAACCTTTGGTTGTTGATTGAAATTTATTTACGCTTGGATATTGGTCTTTGGTACCATCCAAGTTATTTCTCATATTGATCCGGCTCACAGATTCCTATCTGTTCGATTGCAGATTGATTTGGAAAATAGAGATATAACTCTTGGATATATTTTCCTTGATTGAGTCTGACTGTCTAGTTGATTCTCTTGGAACTATATTGATGTTAGTCCATACAGATTTCCTAAACGAAATGTTGGGTGTGGTTGTTAGACCTCCGCTTTTTCAATTGGTATCAGAGCAGGCAAACACGATAAACCTAATAAGTTTGTGTTTGTTTGATCCTAAAGATTGTTCCTATGGGAAATCACTTTGGAAAACTTGTTCCGGGCATCTGTAACGCATACCAGAATTCCTCAAAGATTTTTCAGAGTTTATTCTTCTCAAGACTGCTGGTCTCTCAAGATAATCTCTCATCATCTAAGACGTTAGAAATCCTAGATGATAGAAAACAATCTAAAGGAAAAATTAATGATTCCTTCAAAAAGGTTTGTTGCAGGAAACATGTAAATAAAAGCTCAAGGATATGGAACCTCACTAGACTTCTTATTAATCTTTTTGAGGAATACTATTGTGATGGATCAATTTACGAAGATCTATTTATGGCTTTTGAAAATGTTTTTAAATCTCTGGAACGACTTGTCTTGATTAAGGAAAAGGCTTGTACTGGAAAAAAAATCAGATTCTATCATTCGTGACATACATTCGAGTTTTGGTAACAACTCAATCAAAATCGATAAAAAGATTTTTACTGGTGGTGTTGCGAGTTCCAGTTATTGGAAAAATCCTTCCTTTAATCATAAGAAAAATGAGTCAAGAATTTCAAATAACCCTGAGTATCATCATTACTATGATTATACTTCTGGTACATTTCACAAATGTCGACCGGAGAAGGTGCAGGAGGTTTCCTCTGCTCATCTTGCCTCTTGGTAACAAGATTGAGTCCACCCCATTTGTATATAACTTGAAGTGGGGGAAGTAACGGTCTGATTTGTTTTGTATTAAGGGTTTGTTTTTGGAATTGATTTTTTTTCTTTCTTTTTGAGGAAAACTCTTTCAATGGATTCCTCCCGCCCACCTGTGGTTAATTGATGTTTTGCAGTTATGCACTTTGTTTGTCATCACACTGGTTCCTTTCCGTATGTAAACCTCTTGGTTCTGGTAATTGGAATCCTATTTCCATTTATGGGTTCCCGAACCAGTATGGGTCCTGGCCCACTACCGGGTTATTTTAAGGGTTCTCGTACGCGTACCCTTCATCTTCATCTCTTTGTCCGAGTTCGTGAGCAAGGGTGTTTCTAAGGTTCACGAATTTACTCCATTGAATTCCTTGTGGAGGTCAATAAAGGACAAAGGCTTCTCATCATTCTCAAGGAGCATATCAAGTAAGATTTTCTATGTCTTATTACTCTCAGTTTTAGGGTTCGTGGGGAAAATCAATAATGATGATAAAGTTTCTAAGAAGATGTCAAAAAATCATGTTTCTTCCTCTCTTAGGAGTATGAATGTACCAAGTGACCAAGATTCTATTAGAATTAGATTCATAGATGATTCTAGTAGTAAGATCTTTGAAAAGATTTCTTCTAATGATTTCATTCTAGAGAAGAAATTGGAATGTGGTCACAAGGAAGACTTGATTTGTTTTGAGAAATATAATCTTGGTAACATATTTAATGGTTTTGGTGAAGGTTTTGACACTCTCACAAGAATCTTTTATGCTAACATCCATGATGTTAATCTTGATGACTTAGAATTCAAGACTACGATAATTAGAAAGAGGATTCTTGTTGATAGAGAGTTGATTTCAAGTATTACTAAAATTCCTTTGGGCAATTTTCGCCTTCTTAGACCAAGAGGACAAAGACCATCTTATGAAATCATCTCTAATGGTCTTTGTGGAAAGAATGTTGATTGGTTTGAAGGGAAACTTCCTACAAAAGATCTTAGTCTTGCTTTGATGATTTTCGGAAAACTTAGCATTCCTAATCGTTGTTCCTCCACAATTGAGAACTCTCGGTGGAGTCGTGATTTTGCGGAGTTAGTCTATTTCCTTGAATTGGGTGCTCAAGGTCTTGATATTTGTGGATTTATCATTCGTCAAATGATCTCGATGATGTCATCAAACAAGAAGTTAGGCTTTCCTTGTTTAATTGAGCGAATATGTCATGCACATTCCATTGCTCCCATTGGAAATTCTATTGGAACTCCCAAAATTGCTCGTTCGATTACTTTCAAACGTATGGAGACGAATGCTTGCAAGAGACAAAGATGTGATTCACTTGACGGTTCTTGTGATCCTACCACCTTGAGTCTTCTTCATCAAAATCGCAAGGGTGTGCATAAGATCAATTCCAAGGTAAAATGTGTGCAAGAATAATTACATGTGATTGCTACAAAGTTTCCCGAAATCAAGGAAGAAATGGAAAAAGTTCAAGCCTTTTGGATGGATTTCGATGAAGAAAATGATGATTAGCTTCTCTATCTCTTATCATTTTCTATTTTATCTAGGAAACTTCTTATGAGAATTTATTCTTGTGTTTTAAGAAGGATAACTAGGGTTTGGAATAGCATATATATATTGTGATTACACATAACTATTGCCAACGATTTTCATCTTGCAAGGTTTTAGATTTATTTATTTAAATTCTAAGTTTTTTAGAAGATGATTTTTGCAGTATTAATCTTTTTGGTTTTATATATTGCAAAACATGTTATGGGATATACGTGTTTACATCCGTGAACTATGATTGTCCCATATATGTCAAAAGTTAAGTCTATTGTGTCATTATGCAAATATTGATGGAAAATAGAATGAACTTTTGAATTATATGTCAAAGATTAAGCGTATGGTATCATTATGCAAATATTTATGAAAAACAGAATGAATCTTTGAATATTCCGCAGTATTGCTGTGAAAGTACTGTATGGCTCCTTAAGTTTTCTTATGTTGAGCATTTCCAAATAAATTAATCATTAAGGTTCCTTTGTGGTTAATTTAATTGAGTTTTCTGGATACAAATTCATGTTTCATGTGATTTGTTAATGTCCAAAGAAATCCTTCTTTTCTTGCAAAACTAAGGTCGTTGTTGTTGTTCTTTAGGAAATAACAATTTATGGGGGAGAGTTCTTAATTGAACTTGTGCTTAATTGCCAAATCCTTGTGGGGAGTGCGGCTGTGGAATATTGTAGGAGTTATCTTGTATCTTTATAAACTCCTTGATGAATACACTAAGTTTCGACTATGTGAAATCATCAAAACAAAGTTGATATGTTCCTTTTTAGTCATGAAGTATCTCTTTGAGAATTTCATTATGATCCCGCTAGTTTTCGTACCTTTGCCAATTTATATTGACAAAAAGGGGGAGAATTATTTTGTAGTTCACACTACGTATACATATGGTTTACGGATCATCATGTAAGAGGGAGTGGTTTTCATTGTGAGATGAAGTAGTGACTAAGGGGGAGTGATACATATCACCGTAGTATTATTTTCAAAGTTGTGATACAATTGAACTTTGATGATGTGTAATAATATTATGACATTATATAACAATAATTGAGAACAATTGTTTTCTTTTTGTTATGGCTACGGATCTTCAACAACTATGATGATGAGTTGAACACGTTCAGAATCACTGGAGTACTTGGAGTGACGAAGAATTCAAGGAATGTTGAAGAACCAAGGAAATCAACCATTTGGATGAGATGCTACAAAGTTTTTTTATTTTGTAATCCATATGTATTGGTAGTTTTGTCACAAAAATTGACAAAGGGGGAGATTGTTAGAGCACTGCTCGGTCGAACTCGCAAGCGTTGCTATCTCAAGCTTGTTTTTCAAGTTTAGTTGTCAAAACTATAAGTCTTGATGTCTAGTCTACTTATAGCTATGTCTCGGATTAGGATAGAATGTGTAGTTGAGCTGTAGACTTCACTGCTTTCATCGGTTGAGACGAAGAACTATTAAGGGGAGCTTGTGGAACTCATATATCACTCAGAATTCTATTCTATTCTATATCCTATTGAGAAAAATTCGTATAGCTATATAGACTTTACATTATACACATTTGATATTTTGAGCTAAGTTTAACTCGCTTATATCTTTCTTGAAATGTGTGTTGGTAAGTTTTTTGCTTTAACCACGTTCATCATTATTCTTGACGAAATTCAAAAGATGATCATGCGAAAATCACCTGGTAACATCTTACATGATTTGTGTGAGACAGTTATTTGATGTAGGCTCGAAATATTTCGTAATGATCATTCGATCACTTGAAAATTGCTTATAAGCTAATAGTTTGTGTGAGACCGCTATTGTCGTCTTCTAAGAATGTTTCAATGATTGAAATGGGAGTTAAGAGCTAAACCCATGTCCGGATACATTACGGTTTGTGTACTTTGCGTACGAACTATTTTGATGGAATTCAGGATCGGAAGTTTGCATACTCGTTCGCAAAGTTATTCAACTGTTTAAGTCAGGGTACTTAAGTTTGCATGCCCGTTCCCAAACTGATTTAATTGTTGAAGTCCGGGAACCAAGTTTGCGTACCCGTTCGCAAACGGTTTCAACTGAATTCGGTTCGGAGCTAAAGTTTGCGCACCTATTTGCAAATTGTCGGCTTGTGACCATGTCCGGAACTTAAGTTCGCGTACCCGTTTGCAAACTTAAGTGGTTCAAGTTCTTAAATCGGTTATGTATGATTTCATACTCATGAAAAAATACATTTATAAATTTTAAGGAATGCAATCTTTGCAAACCGTGGCTAAAATGTTCATGAACTAATTCTTTTGAATCAATATGATTTTGTTTCAATCGTGTCTTCTATACTTCTATGAGACTATAAACAATTTAACAACTCTATGAGTAACACAATTAGATTCATTTGATTATCAATTGATATAGAAGTGTTTAGATGAACAAGGTTAAGAGAAAAGTATTCATATGGATAACTTCGGTTAATTGTTATTGAGCCAACTCAATATACACTGAAAAGGCGAGGGTACCCAAATATACCACAAGCTAAAACTTTTCCTACCTATAAGTCATTTCTCCGAAAGTGATTGTCTATGGACTGAGTCGAGACAATACAATTAATCGGTTCACACTTCGTGTGATCGTCTATGGATACGAGATCGATACAATACAACAACGAAGAATGTTTACTTGATAAAAAGGTTCGGACTTAACCAAACACAATAGGATTGCTTTATCAAGTAAATAGGAATTAACGTTTGTGTAATTTACTTTAATCATACTAAAACAATTATAATGCGGAAAATAAAAGTAAATGACACAACAAGATTCTGTTAACGAGGAAACCGCAAATGCAGAAGAACCCCGGGACCTTGTCCAGAATTGGATACTCTCAGGATTAAGCCGCTACACAAAATTAAACCAACTTCATATAGTTGAGACCAAGCAACTAAACCTATAGTTCACCTAGTTCTGTCTGTATTCCCACGCCTCCAACTTATGAATAAGTCACGTACTTGGAACAATTCCTTTGGCTCGTATTCCAAACAGTAAAGGGACAACAAATCTGTTTGGTAGCAACTCTCTTCAACCAAGTGATGTGAGTTCGACAAAGGATCTTATGTTTATCTCAATAAACTCCTTCGTCAGGTTCTGTGGATGGGGAAAAACGATTTGCTGTTTTTTAAGGAATTGAGGAGACGACCGTACGGAGGAGACTCCTCGAACCGAGCGAAATGTTAAACCTCACACAGATGCACCGCTGCAAAGGGGGTGCTTTAGATTCGAGAGATCAATCTGTAGTACTCCGGCCTAAATCAAGACAATGACCGGTCCAGAGCAAATTCAGTCACAAGAGAGGATGGGTTGATATGTAGGAGGGAAGCTGAGAAATGCGTGGAATCAGTGGTAATCAAAGAGTGTGGGTGTGTGAATTTTGAATATGATAAGCTCTGAATGATTGAAATTGCTCAATTGAGAGTAGTTGCTCAATTGATGAGTTGATGATCTCGTGTTGTCAGTTTGACGTGAGATTGATGATACTGATGATGCTTCAATCATGATTCAGAGACTTAATTATATTGCTGGAATTTTAGACACCATGATCCCATGAAGTGTGACAGTTGATGGAATCAAGGAGTGGGAAAGTGGAGATTGTGTTTGAAACCAGTTGCTCAACCTGTGGAGACTTGGTCGATTTTCCACCCACTACCTCGTGAATTCCTTCAACTGACTGCACGACTTGCTCACATTCCATCGTGTGTTTGAACACACGTGCCGTAGACCGCCAGACCAAAACCCTAAGTGATATCCCCCAAGTGACACGATTGACGTCTCGTGGTTTGTTAGTCAATTGATGACTTCGTGGTTTGATGTGACGATGAGTCCATGTAGTTGCTGAGTGTCGAACATGATGTTCTGAAACTCATGAATTGAACATGTCATGAGACAGAGGTATAGTTCTTGCGATGAAGTGAGCAAGTATTGCTCATTCGATGGATCGTTGAATATCAATTGTTGAACCAATATTCCTTGGTTTGAGAAAATATTTATCATCTGAACAAGTGTTGCTCATGTGATGAATTGTTGAATATTTGATCGTCTAGCATGTGTTGCTCATCTGATGGATTATTGGCAGCGCACCAAAAATATTAATTAGAATACTGGTCGTTTAACCGAGCATAATTAATAAAATTAATGACCACGAGGCCGTCGTAAAATTATCAAGGTTGGAATCTGGAATGATGATCCTTGGATTCAGAAACCCTAATTTGATCAATTGATGATCAATTCATGGTTCGTCAGAAGTTTAACCATAGGACGAAGGAGGGAGCGACTATATGGGACCTTGGATCAACCATGTAGTGTCCATATGCTCACGTGAGCAAATACGAAGAACTCCTGAAGAGTTGACGATTTGTTGGTGGAAGAATGATTAAATGCTGGCTTAATCATTTATTCAAAAATGCTCGTCTGAGCCTTAGGTGAGAAAACCTAATTAATTATGACGAGGCGAGGGACCGACCATGGAGTCATGAAACCGGCCCTGGGTTGTCACGTGACCTCCTGACGATCACTTCATGAAAATCCAAAGTGTTTGGAAGAGTTTTGGACCTAATACGAGCAATTGTGCAAATTAGGTCAAAACTGTGAAAATTGATGGGACCGGCTTCCGTGAGCCAAAGAGCCAATCTTGATCGGTCAAGATAGCATGCTCGTGTCCCCAAGGCGTCCGCGTCTCAGTCCTGAGAATTTTGATATTTTCTGGCTTGCAATTGAGCATCCATTCGAGAAAATATGCCAAAATTAGGGTTTCGACGAAACTGAGGAAAACACCATGAGATGATGAAAAATAATTATAAAATAAGGAATGAGGAGGCGTGGGACCTCCGTGGTCAAGGAATGGTCGGCCAGTCGTGACCACGGTCCCGTGGTGCCTTTTCCTTAATTTATAATATTTCGATGATTTTATGAAAAATTCATGAATTTTGAGAAATTTGATGAATTTAGGGAGTTTCCATGAATTGAAGGAGTTTTCATGAGTTCATGGAAGCAAAATATTAAAATAATAAAACACGGGCGTGTGGGACCATGGAGGCATGGCCGGCCGACTATGGACCGGTCCCACGAGTTTTTCATAATTTTTTTAATATTTTTAGGTATTTTTGATGATTTGAGGGAAATTTTTCCTAATTTGAGAGAAATACCATAAAATCAAGGAATTTGATGAATTCAAGGAAAAATAGGATAAATAATAATAAAATAATAAAACAAAGGGCGTGTGGGACCGGCTAGGGCATGGCCGGCCGGCTAATGGCCCGATCCCACAAGTTTTCATTATTTTATTTTATTTTATTATTATATGATGATTTGTGCAAAAAATACCATGAAATCAAGGAGTTTTTTCATGAAATTAGAGAAATAATAATAATAATAATAATAATAATAATAATAAAATAAAATAATAAGGAACCGTGGGGTGTGGGGCCAGCCGGGACCAAGGCATGGCCGGTTGGCCAATGGTCACGCCCCACACTCCTTTCCTTAATTTTATATTATTTGTTATGGATTTATGGAAGTACCATGAAACCGAGGAGCTTCCTCGAGACGAAGGAGATTTAATCAGATGAGAGAATTTTCATCAAATCATGGAAAATAATAAAAATGTATTAAAAATATAAAACTGGCGTGGAACTGACCACGACACGGTCGGTAGGTCGTGTGTCCGTGTTCCCAGCACCTTGGTTAATATTTTTAATTATTTATTATTTTCTTCCCTATTTTGCACAGGTTCATCGTTTCGTTGTATTTTGAAATACTCGTTCGTGCGGTGACTGTTAGTGTATCGTCGTTGAATACACTTTCACCATTGGAATCGGGGCTTACTTAGAGGTAGCTCAGACGCCCGGTTGTTGATTATTTATTACTAATTGTGGAATTCAGTGGAGAATAATTCACAAAACTGAGTAATAAGATGTTTATTATTAATTCATATGATCAGCTGAGGATTCGACTACGAATTCAGAATAATAAAGTGAGCATTACCATTCCATGGGATCGTAGATTCGACCATAGAATCAGAGTAATTAAGATTTATATATTACCATTTATGAGACCAGTTATGGATTTGATCATGAAATCGGAGTAATGAGATAATATAGTTATTCTATGAGATCAAGTCGTGGATTCGATCATAGAATCAGAACAATTGTTTATTGCCATTCTATGGGACCAGTCGTGGATTTGACCATGGAATAGGAGCAATTGTTATTGCCATTCCATGGGACCAGTCGTGGATTCGACCATGGAATAGGAGCAATGATAGATTATTCTGGGAATTCAGTAGTGAATGTCACGGCAGAATTAATCTCAATTAGGAATAATTAACTTTGTGGCTCTATACTAGTAGAGCAACCTGTCTAGGAGCATTAATTATCCCGATATGAGCTTGTCGGTAAGTCATATCCTTTATATATTCAGGGTAAACTCGTTGTTTGTTCCTGAAGACGTTATCGCTCTATACTAGCAGAGCAAGTTGTCTAGGAGCCGTCCATCTCGTGATACTATATATAAATAATCACTGAAAGTGTTCAGTATTCATGAGATATGTCGTTGTCCAGTCGTGAGACTACATCTCTACATGTACTCTGAGAGAAAGTACTCTCCATTGAGAATTCGATGAGAGACCTTTGTCTCAATACTCACGTCTGATTGCTGGATCAGAGCTTCGTATAATTATGAGTTTACGATTTAGCCCTTGTCGAAAATCCACCATCTACAGGTTCTTAGATCTATCTTATGTTCAACTACCAAAGGTAATTGTTAAGATTTTGCAATCAATACTTTTAATCATAAAGAATTGTATTGATGTCGATCTACACAACTAATAAATCCAATCTACCACAAGGATAAATCGATTATAGTTGGATCCTCTTATACAGAAACAAGTATTGTGCACACCAAAGATTATGAACCCCAAATAAGAAATCTTCAATATCTTCTTTGTCTTCAAATCTTCTTAGATCTTCAATAAACGCCTGCACACAACAACTTGAATCTCTTGTGATCAATCACGCACAGAACGGAGTCTGTTAACAATGGATTATCACAAGATCGTCTTTAGCACTAACAACAGTCTAAAGATCCCTGTCGAAACTTCGATCTAGTTTTAGTGAATCTTATATCAGAAAATAAGATTCTCAAGCATAAACAAACTAGGTGCAATCAAAGTTCAACCACCGTTAGTCAATCAAATCAACCGAAAACACAAGATAAACCGCAATTATCTAGTTTCCCACCAACGGTACTAATAGAGCTTCTAAATCCCAAAGAAGACTTTAAACTGAGCGGCCGTAAGAGATTTCGCCTAATTAGGTTACTCTCCTCTCTGAATAGGTGGCTTCACCAGTATTAACACAACCGAGGAAGTTTGCTGTTACGAAGTATTAGTTTGCTAGAAATGCAAACTTCAAGTATTTACAGACAAGGAATTTTGAACACCAAGGAATTTCCAAAACCGAAAATATTCTCAAGATATGCAATATAATTGCAAATTCGGTTTCCATAATTTCTGGAAATGCTCTGTCCAAAATAATGACCGAAAATCTCTTTAGAAAATTTTTAACTAGTAAATGCACATTACTAATTCTCATTTTCCCAAAATAAAATTAAGACCTTAATTAAAAGATTCTTAACTTATTTATGTTTCGATCCTGGGATTTTCTTCCTTTAGCTATTAAGGAATAACTTTGAACAATTAAAGATAAACATTATTGTATGTGTTCAAACTGTGTCGACATCCTTACTTTGTAAGTCCTCTTTCATACTTACAACCTTGAAACCGATTTGCCACACTTCCAAACAAGTTTAGAATTGGTTCATCTGACTTTCAAGAACTATGTGATTGATCAAGAACACTCAATCACAAATCATGGGTTTAACGGTTCTACCAAAACAAGTTTCGGTTCTACCTCCATGTGAGTATTGTGCATAGTCACACTAGCTTTCCAAATTCGGTTTACTAGGTACTAGGATCGGTTCCCCACATATATATGGTATCTAACTTATATGTGTTGCACATGTCCATAGGATCGGTTCCCCTTTCTGCTACAAACTTGCTGCACCTCATACAAGGATCGATTCTCCTTTGTGATGTGTTGCACCTCTTACTAGGATCGGTTCCCCTTTACCCAGATTCGGTCATACACAAATCACAAACTCGATCATACCATCTCAGGTGATTACTTAAGATCGGTTTCACTAATAAAAGTCATACCAATACATAAGTCAGACCTTTGTGAATAGTTTTACCAAGAACACAAACAAGTCATGAGCGGTTATACTAAATCACACATATTGGTTGTTCACAATATATGCAATGAATAACAATACCAATAACGCCTGGCGATTTCCTTTTCGATTCATAAACAAGTTTATGAATTTACTTTCTTAAAACACATGTAAAACATTGTTTCCTAGGATGAAATCCTCACCTCATACCCATACATAATCACAATAGCATTTAAACGATTATGTCGATGTCTTATCTACAAAGTTTAATGGTTAAGCAATAAACCTCGTATTGTATTCCTTAATACTATGTCTATCTAGAGTGTTCATGCTTCACAGTTTTGTTTTCAATATGCACGACTTGAAAGATACGTTAGGGAATGAAAAAGTTCAAGTCAAATATCACTAACCTCAAGTGGAAGGATCATGTTGTCGTTGTAGCTTCTTACTTCTTCACTTCTTCAAGTCTTCGCAATACTTATAATGTCTCATATCATAATACTTTCAAGATAACCTATAAGAAGTTGACTCTAGTACATAATCAAACCACTCTTAAAATGAGTTTTGATTCACTAAAATATGACAACCAAACTTGACATACCAACGCTTGGTGGGTTCAACCGAGCTATGCTCTAACATACATGTTTAGGTATGGTTTACTTATATGTAAATGAAGGTATATTTCATTTGTGTGTAACAAGCTAAAGAACAACTAATGGTGGAAAGACATTAGCTTGAATCTTAAATCAGGTTTCATCTAACGGTGAATATTGAATGCTTTGTTACCAAGGTAACATTGATTGCAAACCCTGATTTGAAACTATATAAGGGAGAACTCTAGCAACTGGGAAACCTAATCCCCACACCTCATGTGTGATACTAGTTGCGACTAGAATCGATTCTCCTTTAACCTAGGTTTTTCCTAGAAGCATTATAGGTTAACGACTTAAAGACTTCATTGGGATTCTGAAGCCAGACCCAATTATTTCCTCTGTAGTTACTTGTTCTAATATTACTTTGTTCTATCGCATTGAGTACTATCTTCTCTAAGATTTTCTCGAGATTTATCTCTGATACGTAAAATATAAAAAGTAATCACAAAGCTCTTCGTCTCACTCTTTGTGATTCCATAATAACTTGTTCTACTACCATATAGTTAAGTTATTATGTGAGGTGATTGATATTACTAGGCTGTTCTTCAGGAATATAAGACCGGTGTATCAATTGGTTTCTGTTCACCTTGATTTTTCAAAAGACGGAAAAAAAACTCCATAGGTATTTCTGAGGGAGACAGATTTATCTATTCTAATAGACTTTTCTGTGTGAGACAGATTTGTTTATCAAGTCTTCGACTTTGGGTCGTAGCAACTCTTAGTTGTGGGTGAGATCAACTAAGGGAATCAAGTGCGTTGAGTCCTGTTGGGATTCAGAGACGTAAGGAACGCGACTGTACCTTAATCAGTGTGAGATTGGTTACAGCTTAACTATATTCCGGTCCGAAGTTAACTTGTAGTAGGCTAGAGTATGTAGCGGCTTAATACAGTGTGGTGCTCAGATCTGGACTAGGTCCCTGGGTTTTTCTGTATTTGAGGTTTCCTCGTTAACAAAACTTCTGGTGTATGTGTTATTTATTTTCCGCATTATATTTTCTATATAATTAAAATATCACAGGTTCTGCGTAGTTCAATCAATTGTAAATCCAACCTTTGGTTGTTGATTGAAATTGATTGACGTTTGGATATTGGTATTTGGTACCATCCAATTTATTTCTCATATTGATCCAGCTCACAGATTCCTATCTATTTGATTGCAGATTGATTTGAAAAATAGAGATATAACTCTTGGATATATTTTCCTTGACTGAGTCTGACTATCTAGTTGATTCACTTGGAATTATATTGGAGTTAGTCCATATAGATTGCCTAAACGAAATATTGGGTATTGTTGTTAGACCCCCTCTTTTTCAATAATAATATTATGTTTCTATATAATGATGATAGGGGATATCTTTTTTCAATGTTGTTGTCGCTACGGATCTTCAATAACAACGATGCTAAGTTGAACACGTTCAGAATCATTGCAACTTGAAGTAACAAAAAATTCAAGGAGTTGAAGAACCAAGGAAGTCAAGCATGCTGGATTCTGGAGTTTTGAAGATTTATTTTTTAATCCATATGTATTGATAGTATTGTCATTAAAATTGACAAAGGGGTAGATTGTTAGAGCATTGCTCGGTCGAACTCACAGGTGTTGCTATCTCAAGCTTGTTGTCAAATTTAGTTGTCAAAACTATATCTTGATTTCTAGTCTACATTTAATCAAGTCTCGGATTAGGATAGAAGTGTGTAGGTGAGTATCTGACATCACTGCGTTCCACCGTTTGAAGGCGAAGATCAACAAGAGCTTTGGAGAACTTCTTCAACAAAAGGTAAGTGAAGACTGAACCGCCTACTTCTCAAGTTTTCACCTTTCTATCTATGAGACATTGTCGCATTACTAAATTAGACAGTACATGTTTAACAGAAATTTCGAGTCTAAGTTTATCTTTAATATTGTTCTCGAAATATGCTAAGCTTAAGAACATTTGTTTATACTCGATGAATTTGGTTAGAAGTAATTTATTGTTTATGAACTAATTATGATTCAAGATTTAATCATTTGCAAATAGCCTAGAACACTGATATATGTCATTGACGTTATTCGGGAATATTTCATATTGATAATTAGAGAGATATATAACTATTGTAAATCTAGATACAAGATAACACGCATACCAGTTCCATACCGGGAGAACTATTATAAGTCCAGCGCCGCAGTTCATGTACCTCGGCTTGTACACGTGTCGGCGTAGCTATAGTTCGGAAACGACTTTTTGGTACGCATACTTGGTATATATACCATAAAAAGTCCGTGGACTCGTGAACCAGAAAGGTACGCATACCTAGTATGCAAACTGGAAAAGATCTGTTGGTTTCAAAACCGATAAGGTAAGCATACCCAGTATGCAAACCATAAAAGATATGTGAATTCCTGAACTCGTTTTTGTCTTGAGGGTACGCATACCCGGTATACATACTATGACAGAAATATTCACGAACAAGTACAATATACGTACCAGGTACACGTACTTACCCAATCGAATACTTTCAGATGCATCAGAATTATTTCTATGAGATAATCGGCATTTAAATAACTCTTTAAAAACACTATCTAGACATGATTGATCACATTTGTGACTCAAGATTAAAGTCTTAAAGTGTTATATGAAAATGGTTAAGCTTATTGTTCAATTGGCTAGTTTCGTCTAACCTTTCATGAACATGTCATTATACACGGTTCGGTTACGGTTCATCCTAATCAGAGTGTATATTCTGCTATGTTAATCTCAAGTCAAGTTTTTCATCTTACAGTGATTATTGATTGCTTGATTCTAAAGCTACCTTAGCTTAAATCTAAAGCAACCTTGATCTTGAAAGTTTATATAAGGAGAACCTCAAACAACTGGGATCTTTGAATCCCTGACACTATTCTTGTGTGTCCTAGTTATAAACTAGAGTCATCCTCTCCTTCAAGCTCTTCTAGGGTTTAGCGACTAAAAAGACTTCACCTAGGGAATCGTGAATCTCTATCGTTATCTTGATAGTTCGTGTATTTTGATCTTGTTTTGATTGTCGAGCCTTGCTCCAACAAACAAGATAGATAGAAATCACAAAGGTTCTTCGTCTCAGACTTTGTGATTCCAAAAGTTTATACTTGTGAGTTGAATAATAATCTAGGTTGCTCTTCCGGAGTCATAAGACCGTATTTTGAGGTTTGCTAGACTTTGTCAATTGCAATCGATTTCCTACCTCACCTTGATCTTTTATCAGAACTAAAATCACATATAGGCTTATCTGTGGGAGGCAAATTGGTTTAAAGTCTTCAATTAAGTTGAAGCAACTCTTAGGTTGTAAAGAACGTCCGCTAAGGGAATCAATTGTGCGGAGTCCTCCTGGGATTCAAGAGGCGTAAGGAGCGCAAATGTAACTAAATTTGATGTAACGGTTGAATTTGGTCTCAATTACATTCTAGTCCAAAGTTCTGATAGTAGGCTAGTGTCTGTAGCGGCTTAATACAGTTTGGTTTTCAAGTCTGGACTAGGTCCCGGGGTTTTTCTGCATTTGTGGTTTCCTCCTTAACAAAATTTATGATTTTTGTGTTATTTTTTTTCCGCATTATACCGTTTATCTTTATAATTGAAATATCGCAGGTTGTCGTCAAATCAATTCAAGTAGATAAGTCCATCGCAATTGTTGGATACGACTTGATTGATTCTTGGACATTGATCTTTGGAATCGCCCAAATACTTTCACGGCATAATCAGGTTAACGGATCTTGAAAACATCCATACACAGTTTACAAACCTTGCATGATTTGTAAGGCTGTAGTAGGATGTTATAGTGATATGATATTTTGAAATCATAATAAGCTATTGGAACTCAGTAATTAAGAATTCTTGCATGGTTGTGCAAAAGATCAGGTTCTTAATTCAACACAGAATATTGGTAATATTTCTGGATCAAAATTAGAATTAGAAGAATCATTTGTTTTCTTTATTAATTCCCTCTTAAACTTACTTATATATAAAAGATTTAAGAAATCAAATACCATTTGTGAATGATATCAACTTTAACACTTATTGATGCCGGTAATTTGTATGATTTCAAAAGAAAAGATGGTGCCGTTTGGTAAAATTCTACAAGATTAAGAAAATAAACTGACAAGTGAAGAGAAGCCAAGAAAAAACAATAGAAAAGTGGATAAAGAACTCTAAACTTCACAAGTTTGACATGATAATTAACATTACTAACTAAAACTGCTTCGATATGAGAAGCAATGAAAAAGGGAACAAAAATGAGGGTGGGCGGGGAAGCACGGAGAGACGGTACTGCAGCAACCAAGAGGTATGAAGGGGGTTCAGCTCTGTACATAAGAAAATCAAACCTCGCTCACTTTGTAACTCTGCTGCTGCGTGTACAAGCTTCCTCTTTGATTCAGTTCACTATGTTTCATTAGTGATGACGATACTCACAATCTGCTCCCCTCCTACAATCTCCACTCTCATAGTATTTGCACATTCTTGGTCCCTTCTGCCCAGAAGACCCTCCATTTCCTCTGAACGATGGTTGTCTGTTCCAGGGTTGCCTACCATCACTACTACTCTGATTAGAATCTCCTCTACCACCATGATAACCACCCCGGTCCCGATGTCCAGAATATCTTCCATCATGTTTCTGTCGGCTCTCTGACATGTTATTTGCAGCAGGTGAAGGACCCCAACTACTGTTGTTAGTATTTCCCCCCCACTGCTGCATACCCCCATTATTGGCTCCCTGCGGCTGTATTTGTGGTGCTACCCAACTTCCCATGTTGACATTTCCTTGCACTGAACCTCCCCAACCCATGTTTGCATTTGCTGGAGGGGGACACCACCCTGGGTTGCTAGTGACAAGAGGTGATTGCTGCATATGTACGGGAGGAGGCGGTGGCAGCTGCGTGTGTGGTATGCAGGCCAGCTGCTGCAAGTTAGGATTTGGCGGCACTGGAGATAGTTGCTGCTGCATGTTTGGAGCTGTTGCCCATGGGTTACCACTCTGTGTATTAGGCGTAGGAGACCAAGACGTAAACTGCTGTTGCTGTTGTACTGAGTTTGAAACTGTAAATCCTGGATTAGAATATGACACAACTTGAGTGGCAGTGGTAGTAGGGGTTGGAGTAGGTAAATCTTGAACCTGAAGTTGAGCAGGAGCAACCCATCCTTGACATTGTAAACCCCCATGTCTCGAATTCATCATAATATTTGGTATCTTGTGAGCTGAATCAGCAGACCTCCATACCTGATTTTCTTCTGGAGCCTTATTATTGTAACTATGACCGGACGCATTCCAAGTTGTGATGCTAGGATTAGCAGCTGACATCACAACTCCTTGCATTTCCACTGAGTTACTTCTAATAGTAAGTGGATTTTCTCCCCCCTCGGTTGATTTTGCTGAATCTGATGGCGAAATGGAAACAGACACCAAACCAGAGCTTCCTTCTCCAACGACTGGAGTAGGTGAATGTCCACCCCATTCAACAGACGTTTTCACTGATCTACCTGGTTGCTGCACACCATTGACTACTTGAGTACGAGTTTGACCACTCCAGCCAACATTAGACCAACTTCCAACACTTGTCGACAGTGTAGGGGTAGGAGTAGGTGGATTTTGGTAATCCATTCTCTCGCCATGATTGGACACTTCAGCAGGCTTAACAATATGCAAGGATGAATTACCATTCCATGCACTACCCACGTTATTCATTCTGGCAATGTCGGATCCAGATCCAGATCCTGCTGTTTGAGGGGTAGAAAACTTGTTGTCCCACTGCGGCAGGTCACTCTCAAATTTCCCATTCAATGCATCAGTCAATGATATAGAATCTTCGGGCTCTTCTCCATCTCTCCATACCTTCAGACCAGCAGGGAAATACCCAGTAGTACTCCACTTTCGTAGCTGCACCATTGAGAAAGGTCCTTGTTTTTTCCCAGATGGGTCTTTGTAATGCCAAATTTTCTCTGCTTCCAAGGCACTAGAAGATGTGGCCGCTCCTGTAGACAGAGAAGTTGGTGTCGTTTGAGAAGATTCAGATCTAACTACTGCTTGGCCACTCCAAGTGTCAGAGTCAAACGCAGGTGTAGGGGCCTGGTTTCTGGATATTTGAGCATCTCTTCCTCGAATAGGTGAGGTTTCATTTGTTCCGTCTACACCACCTCTCCTATCCCAGGATCCTCGCGTGGATGTTTTTCTGCTTGGTTCCCAAGTAGTACTTGAGCCCTTTCGCGAACCACTCCATGCATCATTTAATTTTGAACCTGCTTTCCCCGGAGATATAGGTTCTCTTCCCTTCCTACTATATCCAGCATCTCTTGATCGCAAGTAGTTATCTATAGAACAGTTGTAAATAGAAAAGAATTAATAACAGAAGCACAAAAGGGAACAAGACGCAAAACAAATGTCTCAAAATCCAAAGACCTCGTGTTCTATCATCTGCTTCTGGTTCTTCTTCCTCTTCGGACTCGTGACTAGGATCCATGTTAGGGTCAGCATGTACTTCAGGAACTTCCTGTAGCCTACGGAACCGCTCTTCAGGTTTGTTCAGAAGCTGCAACTTCTCTACACATTCTCTTAGCGTGGAGATGAGGTCAAGGAATGCATCAGGGATAGTTATTAGCAGTTTTAGTAGCATATATTCCAACTCTTGTGCTCACGTGCAATGACGGATAATTCAAATGATAAATCAACAAAGATCACTAATTTTCCTTAACTACTTTTTTTTCATTATAAAATGAAATAAAAATGGCACACATGGACAAGAAATAAACTGCAATCTTGAACCTGGGATTGAATATGATACAGGATGATACATCGAGTTAGGTTTTTGTATGGGATAAAATAGTTGAAAACCCTCCTAAAAGAAAATTTTAAGCACACATACCAAAAGACTGGTCTTCATATTCTTGTTAACCAAATGTAGATTCATACATTATTCCGTGATTCCGTGACTACATCTAACAATATCAAGACAGCTGAACCATGTTGTTTAGCACAATAATAACAAAGCAACGGATACCATATAATTACTAATTGCTAGAATAGCAGACGAGATCTTTTTACAGATGCGGACCAACTCATGGCATGTTTTCAATTAATAATAAGAACGCTATCATGCCAAATGAACCACACAGCTAGACTTTTTAATAAAGGATATTCTTTTCTTTTTCCAAGATCACTTGCCCTATCACGGAGATGATTAAGCCGTAGTTTCTCTGCTTCCAGCCACTGCAAGAACAAAGTTAGCATAAGCGTGATTACAAGTAACCAAAAACTTCTAGGGCGGAGATGCTTAGAAAGTTAAAATAAATAAATCGAGAAAGGTCACAAGGAAATTAAGTAACTAAAATAATCAATCTATACTAGCATAAACACCGCATATCTGTAACTGAATGAAAAATGACCATAAGGGTAGACGTGGATCACAGATAGAAAACTCACGTCATTTACTCGTGCTGCCTGGAGGGCGATGGCTTTCTCCTGAATATCACCCTACAATCCATCAACCACAAATGCTTGTCAACAAGAGATTCTGCATTCTTTTGCTGAAATCAAATGGTGAAGCAAAATGCAAATTACCACAGTCAATCGACCAATCAAACCACATTTTATGCTCTGCCTTAAACGCTTGCACTCATCCTGCAAAGAGAACATTTACAAAAGGTTAACTAAAATATGAAGTGCCAGCTACAATAAAGTAAGCATATTTATTACAGTTTCTGGTGGCTACTCCCTAAATCTTATGGTTTCTGCTCATACAAGTATTCGCAATTGAAACTTGAGCTTAACTATACACTGATAAGGTCTTCCAGAGTTCATTCAACGAACTATCTGTATCTGGAATCGCCATCTCTCTAGATCAAAATACCTAAACCCAGCTAGAGGCAATCCTCCTCCTGCAGGGGATTGGATTTATGTATTTTTCTCATAATTAACTTAATGAATGATTGTGTGCCTCAGTGGATGAGGAATTAATGGTACAAATCCATAAGGGGGGCAAAAACTAGTCCACCTGATCCTTCTCATTTTTCATCCTGGACCTTGCAATGAAAAGGACTTGATCTAAACATTGTATTGGAGGCTTTAATTGTTGCAGGGGCTTCTTTGCCTTAATGACATGCCCTTCAGAAGTTCAGATCTTGGGTTGCACTTCTTGATTTAGGAACCAGCTCCAGGAAAGGATTGTGGATGACCCTAATCAGGTTCGACAAGAAGGGTGTCTTAAATCACGATTTAGGATGCATATCTCAGGGTAAGGATGTAACAGAAACTTGAAGGGAAACGGCTGCTACAGCATTGTTCACCTGCAAACTAAATACGCTGGTTTGGTTTGTTTTTTTTTTCCCATTTCTTCCTTCAGTTTGGCAAGCAAGTGGAGAATTCTGCACAAAAATGAGAATATCCACTAATATCTAAGATCGACGCCCCACTTCATGACATCATTCTATAGTAAACTCAAAGGGTAACTAGTTTGTGGACAAGTATGAAGACATGTTCATTTTTAGCCCAAAGAGGTAACTTTAACCTAGCATGCTAAATAAAAAAGGATCGAAAAAGGATGTAAACACTTGTATTATAACTTTCTGTTTGATCACCTCGGAGAAGTCCTGGCTTGAAATCCTATCTATACTCTCCTCTTCTGTTTTATTCAAGTTCAAAATTTCCAGCATAACATCAGTTTTCTGTTTACCAATTTCATAGGGCTTTCCCTTCCCAATGCCTGTAAAAAAATCATAGAACAGTTTTTCAAATGTCATTCGATGAGTCAAGGTTTAACATCACAACCAAATGAAACCATAGTTCTGATATTTACCTACAACTTGAACTAGTCGGTACATGTCTTGTTTTTGTCCGGCACCCGTAATCCTTATTCTTACAAAAGATCCAACAACCTTATCCTCAAATGAATCCATATCTTTAAGCAAATCTTCCATCAAGTTCCTTTTCAGGTAAACTAAGTTAATATTGTGCACATCAATTGCCGCATAATCATCGACATTTGACTGTGGACCTTTCTCAGATTTTTTACTTCTCTTTCGTCTCTTATCTGTCCCAGCTTTTGTTGAGGCTTCACTGTTGCCTTCAGCATCCAACTGACTAGCCTCAGTATCAACATTTCCCTCTTGATCATCAGCTTGAGCATCCTCGTTCAAAAGAAAGTGAGATTCAAGAAGCTTTAACATTTCAAAATGTCCAACACGTTCCTTACCAAATAGATTTTTCAACCTTGTGTCACATACAATTTGACCTTTGCGACGAGGATCACGAAGATCATTCTTCTTTATGTAATCTAATAAGAGAGCTTGGACATCAAACTGGGATAAAATGGATGTATTGCCATTTTTCATGTGCGCAACAAACTCCAAGAGCTCGTTGGATGCCCACTCATTATCACCCACCATTGAGTGCCCGTCACTACCAGAGACATCCTCCTTGGTGGAAAGCTTTGATTTTCTTTTGGACTTCCTTTTCTTCAGAGTTGCAGCTACTTTTGGGCATTCAGAACCGCTGTCTGAGTTGGACCTTTGATCAATGTTAACATTAGGAATTTCATCAGAGAACTCCTCCTTACGAGCTGATACACCACAACCTTTTGAAGAATTTCTTGCTTGAGTGAGCTCCTCTAGTGTTAATGACAGATTCCTTTTCAGATCAAGCCAGTAATCCTTGAAGAGGAACTCCCAACTATTCTTGTCATCATAATCACCCTAAGCATGAAAAATGAGCCCGTGATGGAAAAACAAATTATCATAAAACGTAAGAGATTGATACACAATGATAAAAAAAAAAAAGTAAAAAACTAAATCTATAGAGGATGTACCTATGCTCAAGCAACAAACAAATTGACAATTTAAAGCTACTCCGGTATCATTCTTCATACAGTTTACTTGTTTACCTGCTCGTTCTTTTCGACCAGCATAATGGTTTTTACGCACGCTTGACAGAAGCCTTTATTTCCTCTGACGAATGAAAAATCAGTTTCTTTGATGCAAGTCTTGCACAGTGAATACGTACATGTGAAGCACATATATTGAGCAGCCTTTTCGCAGTTACTACATATGTGCCAACCTGAAAAGAATGACAATCAAAATATTCAGGAACTTAGGATTGACACCAATCTAGAGAAGAAATCCTAGTTGTCAAGTATCACCAAGGACTGCAGAAGAAAAGCATCAATTGACATATTTAGAGTGCATGAAATATTTACCAACTTCATTTCCTAATATATAACGAGTCAAATAGTTTCTTCTATTTGTAATAGTAAACATGTATAATAGGAGAAAACCAACATGGGATTGCCCTCAAAAAAATAAAAACGAGAAGGGAAAGCAGATGTGATGTGAATAAACATCTAGTGACACAGAAATAAGTTATTCATGAATACATTCTTTACTTGAGATGGCAAAAGGAAGCAAACATATAAATAAGCTCAGTACGCAGACCTAACACTATGGTTAACACATAAACATAAAAACAAGGGAGTGTAACAAAGAAACTCTTTAAGCTACCACGACAGAGGCATAATTTCACAAGAGTGGATCAAAAAACATAAACAGTACTAAATTTTGTTTCAAACTTCAAAGATTCAAAACGACGATATGACAGTTAAATTTGATAATTTAACCCAAGATTCCTAGGCTTCAAATGTTTTTTTTTTATTGGTTTAAGAATTTGGTGCTGGCAAGTTTCAAACTCAGATCACTGGTATCATCACCCAATGACTTTACCACTGTACTACAGTCACACCGGCAGGCTTCAAATGTTTTGTATCAATTTAATATGGAAGGACAATCCGAAGAGACGTTCTTTCTAACCATCTCAATACATCATTAACCTTGATTGAATCCTGAATTCTCTCTCAGCAATCCTTAAGCTGTAAGTCACTATAAGATCCATCCTGATGTTTTAACCTTGTCCTATACTATATTCCTCCAAACTTTGACAATAGACAGCAAACATTCTCTAGTTTCTGATCTCCACCAAATAAACATAAATCATCACCCACGGCATAATACAAATCCAGGTAAATCAGAAACATACTGAAAGAACTCCTAAGGGCCTAGAAGAGCATAACTACACTGAACTTGAGTGCATATGATTGCAAACAAAAAGATCTCTCTTCTCCAGTTGTATGTATACTATTCGTAATTAGAACATGTACACTAGATTCCAGTCGCTGGAAAACATATAAATAAGCTCAGTACGCAGACCTAACACTATTGTATACCATTCTTTACTTGAGGTGGCAAAAGGAAGCAATACAAATAAGCTCAGTACGTAGACCTCACACTATTGTCAACACATAAACATAAAAACAAGGGAGTGTAACAAAGACACTCTTTAAGCTACCACGGCAGAGGCATAATTTCACAAGAGTCTAAAGGAAAACAAAAAACATAAACACTATTAATTTTGTTTCAAACTTCAAATATTCAAAACGATGATGAGACAGTTAATTCTGATATTCTAACCCAACATTCCTAGGCTTCAAATGTTTTGTATCAACTTAATACGGGAGGACAATCCGAAGAGATGTTCTTTCTAACCATTTTTCTCACGACCATAGGCTCTCAACACATTGTAAATTAACATCATTAACCTTGATTGAATACTGAATGCTCTCTCAGCAATCCTTAAGTTGTAAGTCACTAATAAGCTCCTTTCTAAAGTTTCAACCTAGTCCTACAATATATTCCTCCACCTACACTATATTCCTCCAAACTTTCACAAAGACAACTATTCTCTAGTTTCTGACCTCCACCAAATAAGCATAATCCACCAAATAAGCGTAAATCATCACCCACAGTATGATACAACTCCAGGTAAATCAGGAACAAACTGAAAGAACTCTTAAGGGCCTAGAAGAGGAACAACTACACTGAAATTGAGTGCATAGACACAAGTCGCTGGAAAAACAAGAAAGAGTTGACCAAAATAACCAAATCCAATGATCTCAACTTTTCATTGAAGACAATGGATAACTCTTGTTCCATCCTCAAAACACGGTTCCAAAAATAATTTGACCCCTTTACAGCAGGCCAAGATAGTAAATTTCTATAATAGAAAAATTTCCTGAGATGGGTGGCGCTTTGATTTAAAGGTCTCGGATAGCACTAAGAATCTTTAGCTTAATGACTGTTAAGTCTACATGTATCAGTAATGTCCTTTTTTATTGTTCTCGGTTTAAAGATCTCCTTTATCTACATCAGTTTTAAGGAGTGGTGAACACGATTAAGATAAAGAAAGTAACCCAAACTACATATAGTTGAGCACTACATCTAAGTTAATGTGACGAAGAATAGAATCGGCTTAGTTAACATGGACAACTGATCAACGAGCCAGCTTTGCTGATCTCATCCACTACCTCCGTAGTTCAAAAAATTTAGCTTGAGGTCGCAGTTCTGATCTTAAAAACCAAGTTAAACCCATAATTACAATAATCAACAACAACGAAATAGTATGCCGTCTTGGATCTTAAGCTGTTGGGCTCTCAGAAGGGAAGCACCACCCCAACCTTGCAAGCTAAACAAAACATGCAATTCCACAAGCTATAAGTAGACGCGTGAATAAAAAAATCAGATTCCCAAACACATGAGCATCATTGGGGAATTCCACTCTAAAAGATGTCAATTAACTCCTCTAATTTCCAATCCCAAGAATATCCTGAATTATTTTGTGAATGGAACTTCTTGTTCCTTGGCGCTGATTTCTTACTACTTGTCTTCAGTAAGTAATGCCCTTGTCTAATGCACCTTCAAACCTTTTACAGAACAAGAAAAAAAAATACAGAAATTGAACATTTTTAGAAGCTCTCCAAAATGAGAAAGAAAATGTGATTATGTTGGACACTTAGTAATATAACAACTTCCGTACAACTACAACTACTACTGCAATGACCATTTCGCTAATAAATGTTCAATAATACCCTTATTCAGTTAGTTGTTCTGGGCATACTGAACCTATCCTTCACCAGTCCTAAAATCTTTAAAACCATGAAACCACAGTACAAATTCAGAAACACAGTGGGATATCAAACAAAATGACCAACATTGATAGCATCATAGTAAGACAAGGAAGAGAACAATAAATCCCAAATTGCAGGGTTTTTGTGCTTTGCAGCTGTTTCGTTAAGAACTAGAAATCAGGAACTTACCACAATTCCAACGTCCCTTTGTACGGAAAAACGCCTCATCTCTATTAACACAGGCAGGGTGATATGCTTTCGGACAACCCCTAACAATCCAGAAAACACACTTATTTATCAGCAGAACAGAATCTAACGACACCTGCGAGAAATTAAGACATCCGATGTCATCTGAATTAGACAAACAAAATAAAATGGAAATCCTAACCTGCGATCACAAAGGACAAGGTTGCCTCCATCAAAGCAAATGAAACAAACATCCTCTTCAATTTTCTTCCTCGTCGCGGGTTTTGCCGAAGCCTTAGCTGCACGACCACGTTTCCTTTTAGGTGTACCTTTCCCACTCTCTTCCGCAATATCCATCTCCTCCAAATCCATTTCATCTAAAGGTGTTGCTTCTTCAGCAACAGATTCTTCTACAACAGGGGAACCTCCAGCCAACTCTGAATCATCCATGTTCAGGATAACTGGGGAACCTCCAACCAATTTTGCATCTTCAATATCTACTGTAACTGGAGAACCTCCAACGAGTTTTGTATCCATATCTGTGTCGACCGGAGCACCTACTTTAATCACCGAATTGGGCTTGTCTGGGATAACAGGAGAATCTCCAACCAATTTTGAATCTTCCATACCTGTGGTTACTGGCAAACCTCCTTTCATCTCCTGATTGCCCTCCTCTGGGATAATAGGAGAACTTCCAACCAAATTCGAGTCATCCTTTACAAGGATTACAGAAGAATCTGCAATGATTGATGAGGCATCTACCTCTCCTACATTTCCAGCACCTCCAACAAGTTCCATATCATTAATTTCCACGGCGTCTTCCGCTATCTTCGAGACTTCAATTTCTTCTGCTACAACAGGAGGGTTTCCAAGTATTTGTGTATCACCTGTTTCTTCCACCACCTGACTTTCAAGTATTTGTGAATCCCCCATTTCGGCTGCCACAACCTCAGAGTTCCCAATAAGTTGAGACTCATCGTTCATGTGTTTCACAACAAGAGTAAGGTTTAATGCAGCATCGGAAGAATTTCCAACTACATCTGAAACTTCAATCATATCTTCAACAACAAGAGGACGGCTAGGGTTCTCAGATAACTTTGGATCCTCAGTCATATCTTCAACACACAAAGTAGGGTTTTCAACTATATCTGAATCAACCATTTCCTCCACAGCATGAGATGAGGATTTAATTATCTTCGAAGAAGGTGATCCAACAACCTCTGAATCAACCAGTTCTTGAACAACCTCAGGTTGATGATTTTCAACTTTCTCAGAATCAACCAATTGTTGAACAATAACCTCGGAAGGAGGTTTATCAACTATCTCTGAATCAACCAAATGTTGAACAACAGCCTCAGAAGGAGGGGTTTCAACTATCTCTGAATCAACCGATGCTTGAACACCAGGAAGAGTAAGTTTTTCAACAACCTCCGAATCATCAACCTGAGGAGGAGGAGGAGTAATTTCATCAACCTGAGGAGGAGGAGGAGTAATTTCATCAACCTGAGAAGAACTAAATTCAACTACCTTGGAATCATCATCATTCATATTGTCATTATTAATTTTATCGAGAAGAAGAGTAGGGGGGTTTTCACCAACAAGTTCATCAACCATCTCTGAAACAACAACCATAGAATCCTCCTCCTCTTCTTTCTCAACAACCATTTCGGTATCATTTACCTGAGGAAGTAACTCGAATTGTTGAGGAGGGTTTTCTGGTAACTCAACTACAATTTCTTCTTCGCGCAACTTCATCTCTTCTTTTTCTTCTTCTTCTACTACTACCTTGTTGTTTGATTGTTGTTCACCGTCAACTCTAGAAACACCTGGACTTTCTTCTTCTTCATCCATAGTGAATAATATTTGATTGAACGAGAAAACGTACGAAACCCTAGATTTTTTTTTCCTTTCTTCTTTCGGGGGGTTCTAATTCTAGAGAGAGTGGTTATATCTGTCAGACGAGAGAGAAGAAAATAAAAATACGATGGGTTGGATTAGGTTTACGCCCCCTTGACACCACTAAGAGTGGAATTCATCCATCTTCCATGACACCTCAGCATTTGGAACTGTTGATGGAAACGCAAGTCTAATCGTGGAACACAGAAAACGCAAATAAGAATAACATAAAACGCGAATAATAATAGCGTCAGGGAAACGCTATTAATAATGGCGCTAGACTTTAGTCAACGGTCAAAACGTCAATCTTAATAGCGTCAAACGCAATTGTTAATAGTGCTAAGCGCTAATCTTATTAGCGCTTTTTCGTTCATATATCCAGTAACACCATCGACCCCTTCTTCTTCTTCCTCTCACAGTTCATCTTCTCTGAAAAAAGAAGAAAAACAACCTAAAACCCCCTTTCTTGATTCTCATAGCACAGCTCAAATAAATCAAATTGCTTCAAAGAGTTTGTTCTATGCTGCATAAGGAATCGAATCAAACTTAAATTTCTCAATTTGATTGAGAATCCAAAGAGAGGTTAGTTGAATTATAATTTGAGTTTATTTTATAGTTTGATGAAATGTTAGGGCTTTAGATGATATTATTGTTGATTGTATGCATGATACTCGATTGTATGATGAATTATAACAATTTTGATTCACAATGACGAATTTGACATGTAATTTAGGGTTTTAGATGATGAATATTGTGTTGTTTAGGGTTTTAGATGATGAACATTGTGAAATTGCCATGAGATAATGAATTAACATGTGTTAGTTACATTATGTAAACAATTTAAGTGCATTGTGTGACTATATTGATTTTAATTTGATGATTTTGTATAGATTGTGGATATGGATGTGTTAATGATCTTGAGTTCAAAAGAACCGGATGAGAAACATATTTCTACAAGTATAGACCCACTTGATACACAACATGATATCACGTTTAGAAGTAATCTAGAAGACCTTGAGGATTTATATGACCGTGTGGTGGTTCATGAAAGTGCTAGTCAAGTTCTTCAAAATTCCGGCCTTGCTAGATTTTTTGAAATTAGAATTAAGAGAGCTGACCAACAACTAGCTTATGCAATCATAGAGAGGTGGTGGTATAGTACCAATTCGTTTCATTTCCCAAACTTTGAAATTGGTTTCACCTCTTTAGATTTTGTTCACTTAACTGGAATTCCTATTGGAAATGATCGTAGAAGATTGGAACACGCCGCTACAAGTAAATGGAAAAGTAGAGAAAACCAACAACTAGAGGATACCTACTTTGGACCTTTGCATGGGTATGCAAAGTACAACAAGAACTCACCTGAATTTCCTATTAGTTGCCTCGTAAACTATATCAAGGACAATCCAACTAATGATGAAAATTGGGAGATTGTGACTCGATACTTCTTATTATGGGTGATTTCAAAAGTTTTATTGGCACGTACCACTACAAGAGCAAGCAAAGGTTGGATCGTTTCCTTGCGTGATTTGAATGCGATTGGTAATTATGATTGGGGTTCGGCTTGTTTTAGTCACTTGTATAGTAGCATGAGTGCGGTTACTAGAGGTGGAAAAAACATGTGTGGATTGGCGATGGTTTTAGAATATTGGTTTTACATATATTTTCGTACTTTGACGCCTTTTCTCCAAGAAGGTGTACCGACTGATGTATGGCCTGCAACTATGATATTCAAGAAAGATAGTCTAGTGAAGTTGCAAAGGGGTACTTCCAAACACTCTCTTAATACAGCTCGCCAACAAATTGAGTTGAGGACAATTGTTGGAACGGAATGGCAACCATGGTCTACTAGTATGTATAGAGATCATCCTGATATAGTGCATGCTCGTGAAATCTCCAATCAAAGAGTGGCTTTCTATAATCCGCAAAGCGATACTAGTATCATGTATCTTGGTGAACGGTTTTTAAGGCAAACAAAGGGATTTATAACAATTCCAAGAAGTCCACGTGAACGTTTGGAAGACCTTGCTACCCCCCATGATCCTATTGATGTGGTTGAAGGACGAGACTATAAGCATGTTGATGAGAGCATGTATGTGTGGTGGTGGAAGCAACAATCTATTGAATTTTTGCTCCCAGAAATATATCGTCAAGAAAACAGAGATGAAGTTGGAGCTGCAAGCACTCAAGATCCGACATTTCTAGTAAATCAGGTCCCCCCAATATATCCATCACGGTATAAGTATGACAACGTCTCACAAGCTTCACCTGAATTTCCAAGAGTTTCTTTCTGTACCGTACGTTCAGACAGTGAAGGCAACCGTGTTAAAGTGCCTTTGCAAGCACCCGATCCTCCTCCATTCACGTATAATGCTAATTGGGGAACAAGGGTTAGTAATTTTTGATTTTAACTCCTTCAATTATTTTGTTTGCCACATTATTATGATTTTCTTTACACATTAGAAGTTCTTTCATATATTTGCTATCTTGGTGTTTCTTTTCAGGAGCAGTGGAAAGATTTTGCGCATAGGTTGGCTACGTTAAATCTTGCAAAGGATGAGTATTGGTTTGAAATAGATCGTGCACGTGCTCTTGGGTAAGGATCGACGTCAACCCAATCATGTTATGATCTTGGAGACAACTCTCAATGGTCAAGCCGTAAAAGACCAGCCACAAGTCAATCAGATGATGCACATGGTCATTATGTTCCACAAGATAAAGTAGTTCCAGAGTCACAATTAACTCAAGTCTTGAATAATGGTGGGGTTGGTTTAAGTGAAGACGAAATGGCAAGGATGTTAGGATTAAGTTTTGGGGGAACATAGATGTGTTTTCTTTAATGAATGTGTATGAAACTTGGATGTCTTTTCTTTTGTATGAAACTTGGATGTCTTTTCTTTAATGAATGTGTGCATGAATGTCTTCTCTTTTGTATGGATTCAAAAATCTTGGAATGCTTACATTATTTGAGTTTTGTTTATAGGTGCAATATGGACGATGAAAATCCGCTAAGGAGGTATGTACTAATGACGTATGGTATCGATCTTAGCATTGGTGATGATAGCGAGGAGAGAGCAATTGTGTTGTACCAGTATATGACTCAAATAATGCATAGGCTCTTCCAACCGGTGCCTCAAGAAGTATTGACGCGACAAATGGTGGACAGGCAACGAGAGGATGGAGATGCAAGGATGATGCATGAATACTTTGGACCTAACTGTACTTGGGGCCCTAAGAAGTTCCACCAACGTTTGGGTATGTATCGACCTCTTTTCTTACGTATTCTAAGTGAAATAGTTGTTGCGGATCCTGCTTTTGATTTCCAAGTTGATTGCACCGGAAAACTTGGCCACTCTCCCCACATGAAGATGTATGCCGTAATGAAATATTTGTGTAAAGGCATAGCCGCTGATAGCACAGATGATTATGTCCGTATTGGAGCGTCGACCGTCTATATGTATGTCAAGAGGTTTACTAGGGTAATTGCTCGGCACTTTGGTCCAAGGTATATGCGACTTCCTACAAGAGAAGACACGGAAAGATTATTGGCAGAAAATGCAGCTAGAGGGTTTCCTGGAATGCTTGGAAGTGTTGATTGTATGCATTTTCAGTGGAAGAATTTTCCAACAGCATGGGCAGGTACGTTCCGTGGACATGAGAAAAAACCTACCATCATCTTAGAAGCTGTGGCATCATATGATCGGTGGTTTTTGGCATGGTTTCTTTGGAACGCCAGGGTCGAACAACGACTTGAACGTCTTGGCTCAATCTCCACTTTTTGATATGATGGTTAATGGTTTAGCAGCTCCTTGTAATTACCGCATCAATGGCCACAACTACGACAAGGGTTACTACTTGGCGGATAATATATATCCACGATTGTCTTGTATTGTGCAGTCATTCAAAATTCTTTTTCCAAATCAGCCAGCCAATACGTTGTTCAATAGATACCAACAACCGAAGAGAAAGGATGTTGAAAGGGCTTTTGGAACTCTCCAAAACAAGTTCCAAATAACAAAAAAGCCAGCAATATATTGGGATAAGGAGGATATAAACTTTATTATCAAGGCTTGTTTGATTTTGCATAACATGGTCATTGAGAATGAAAAACGTAACTTAGATTGGGGTCAAGTCGTGAACGAACCAATACGACAGGTTACTGGAATACCGAGGTCATACCACGAGTTAAGGAATGATGAGGCATATCTCCAACTCCGCAATGATCTTGTTCAACATATTTGGATACGACATGGACTAGGTCTCAGAGACGGTGAAATGCCACCAGAATCTCCCCCTCCGCCACCAGATGATCTTGACGGTTCGGATGGTGAATTCGATCCTACCTATGTTTACCCACCAGAAGAACAACTTTAGTCTTTTTCGTAAGATTTCGAAGAACATCTTTAGTCTTTTTTCGTAAGATTTCGAACATCTTTAGTCTTTTTTTCATAAATTAAGAAATATTAAGATTTTCATTGTATTATTTATGGTTTTCATTGTTTTCAATTTATGGTTTTCATTGTTTTCAAAAGAGAAGAAGTTATGGATTTTCAAAAGAGAAGAAAAAAAACTAAGTATGGAACTTGAGGAATTGGCGTAGGTTCTGGATGTTTTTTCAAGAAAAGCGCAAATAAGAATAGTGTTTAGCGCTATTGAGAATAGCGCCAAACTCTATTAAGATTTGCGTTTCATTCCTAACCATTAGATCTGTAATGGCTCATTCTAATCAACGAATCACAAAGAAGCGCCAGTAACAATAGCGTTTCAACGACTATTTTTTTGAATTCGAAATTTTCCCTATAAATTGATCACTTCTCAGCTCAGCTCAGACCAAAACCATTCAATCTCTAGATTTTTCTCCATCTTCTCTATATTTTTCTCCATCTTCTTAAAATTTATTGCAATTCAGACTTTTTTTTTAACCATGGCAAAATATCTTACACCCGAAGATGTTGCAACCACCAAAGCTTGGATAAGCATTACACTTGATGGTGTTGCCGGAGTTGATCAAAAATCAAACCAGTTTTGGGAGCGGGTATTCGATACATATGTAAGCAGCTTTGGGAATAAAAATGACAGAACTGTTCATAAGTTACAAAATAGATTTGGTACCTTGAAAAAAGATGTCAAAAAATGGGTTGGTATCTTAAGAAATTTGCATAGAAACAATGCAAGCGGATGCGGAATTGATGATCTTGTAAGTTTTATTAAGATTTATTAATGTATATCATTTTATTTTATTGAAGGATTTCTAACTTGGGTTTTTGTTTGTTTTTTGTAGGAGAGAAAAGCTAGATTGGAACATAGTAAGGTTAGCAAGGGAAAACCTTTTCAAAATGAAGAGGTGTACCGACTTTTCAAAGCCCATGTTCTCGGATTCAATCCCGAAGAAATTGATCCTACTCAAAATGTGGAAGATGAATCGGATGCTCCTAGTGTTAATGCTTCAACAAGTAGTGCTCCCGCAAGAAGCGACCCAAGATGGCATGAAGAGGATGGCCCTCGTCGACCAACGGGGAAAGGGGCTCAACAAAGGGAAGCTTCGGAGCTATCGTCCATCAACGACGGAACGGAGCGTATTTTGAAACATTTTAGTGAAGATAATGCAAAGAAGATAGCAAGATTGGATGGACAAGAAGAATATTTATTAACTATTGCAGAGACAAAAAAGAAATCCGTGGATTTGGCTTTGGAGAAACATGAACTCGAAGTGTTGGATGTGGTGGTTGAGACCTTGCCGGAATGGAAGCAGCAATTTATGTTGGATAAACAAAATAAGATTTTGGAAAAACATGGTTATCCTCCTAGAACACTTGGTTATCCTAGCACTAGCAATGTTCGTCATTTCAATATATGAAACCATGTAGCTTATGGAACTATGTAGCTTAAATTATGTTTTTTTATTTATTTTTTTTGCAATTTGATGTGGTGGAATCAATGTAGTTGAAGTATTTTTAGTATCAATCAATTTTATATTCTTTTTTATTTGATTTGATTCAATATATGAAACCAATAAACTAGTTTGTTCAAGAGGAAAAAAATGAGAGAGTAGAAAAAAAAAACTAAGTATAGGATTGGGGAAGTGGAGTAGCTCCTGGATGTTTTTTGTGGTTAGCGCAATTAAGATTGGCGCTGAAAAACGCCATTCTTAATAGCGCTGAAAAACGCCAATCTTAATAGCGCTGAACGCCATTCTTTTCAGCGCTTGACTTACGCTATTTTTATTAGCGTTCAGTGCCATTCATATTGGCGTTTCTTGTCCTCTACTGCGCCAATCTTATTGGCGTTCAGCGCCATTCTTATTGGCGTTTCGATGGATTCCACGAACCCTTCCACCAAACCATGGAACGTTGCTTGGATTTTCTGTGGAGAACCCCAACTTGGAAGCCACTAGACTTGACATTCCATGAATTTTCCACGCTTGGAATGTCAAGTCTAATGGCTTCCAAGTTGGGGTTTTCCACAGAAAATCCAAGCAAAGTTCCACCGTTTTGTGGAAGGGTTCGTGGAATCCATCTGAACGCCAATAAGAATAGCGTTTTTTTTTTGTCCGTAGATTTAGGATGAGTTGTTGAAATCTAACGGCTGAGAAAAAAACGCTATTAAGAATAGCGTTTTCACTATTCCACCACTACACTTGCACTTCCATCCACGGTTCCAAATGTTGAGGTGGCGTGGAAGATGGAAGATGTAACTCTTCCACCATAAGATTTGCTCTAAGAGCAAGGCCTTGGAGTTCTCCAGGCCCGGATATTTTCCCTCCTGGATTCTTCAAGGACAATTGGGAGATTCTTAATGTGGAGGTTGTCACTCATGTGCACAGTTTTTTTTAGGAATAAATTCCTTCTTAAACAAGCCAACTTCACCTACATCACCTTAATTCCTAAAATCAAAAACCCTGCTTCTCCTCATGATTTTAGACCTATTAGTCTAGCTAATTGTGTGTACAAAATTATTTCTAAAATTCTAACTAATAGGTTGAAGCGGCATTTAGATTCTCTGATTCATGACAATATAGTGATGACGCATGAAATTTTGCATTCTTTTAAAATAAAAAATAAAAAGTCAAAAAATAATCATATGGCAATTAAACTTGATCTTTCAAAAGCTTTTGATAGACTCAAGTGGCCTTTTATCATTGCTGTGTTTAAAAAAGTTGGGTTTCTCTGAAGATTGGTGTCATTTGATTTATCAGTGTATCAACACAGTGTATTACTCAGTTCTGCTCAATGGTTCCCCTAGTGAGACTTTTCTGCCTTCTCGGGGTATTAGGCAGGGGGACTGTCTTTCCCCTTATATCTTCATTCTCTGTATGGAGGTTTTGTCTCAGCTGTTCTCTAAAGCTGAGGAAGACAAGCTGATTCAGGGTTTCAGATTCAGGAAAAATAGTCCCTCTATCTCTCATCTGTTTTTTGCAGATGATTGTATGTTGTTTTGTAAAGCTTCTGTCACTTATGCAAAGAATGTCATTAAGGTTATTAAAGTTTTTGTGAAGGCATCAGGTCAGGCAATTAACTTTGATAAATCTGGTTTCATAACTAGTAGGAATATGCATCATAGACACATTAAGATCTTATTTGGGACCCTTAACATGAAGTTTCTTAGTAGTTATGAAAAATATTTGGGTACTCCTTTGTTTATTGGCAAAGACAAGACTAAATCGTTTAGTTTCCTTATTGATAATTTCTATGCTAGACTGAATTCTTTGAAGAAATCCAATTTGAATGTTGCTGGTAGAACTGTAGTAACTAAGCATGTGTTATCTAGCTTATTTGTTCATCATATGGCCTGTTTTCCTCTTCCAAAAACGGTCACTAGTAAAATTGATTCGATACAAAGAACTTTCTGGTGGGATAAAAAGAAGCCTAAGCATGCGGCTTATTTTCGCTCTTGGGATGATATTGGAAAATCTAAACTAAATGGTGGACTATGTATTAGAAATACTCATGCTACTAATAGGGTGTTCATTGGTAAACTAGGTTGGAGAATTTTGAAGAATCAGAGTAGTTTTCTTTTTACATTTCTTAAGGATAAGTATTTCCCTAATCAAAACCTGTTAGAAATTGATAAGGCAGCTGATTCCTCTTCCTGGATGTGGAAAGGCATTATCAAGGGGTTGAAATTCATTAAGGCTAATACACTGGTTAAAATAAATAATGGGGCTCTCACACCTATTTGGAATGCAGCCTGGATTCCAGGGATTTCTTCTCCCCCTACACCTTTGAATCTTATTTGCAATAATTATGTTTATGTGTCTGAACTTATTGATTATCATCATCACTGTTGGAATGTACCTCTACTGAATCTCTTATTCTCTCCTGATGAAGTTACTAGGATTATGTCTATTAGAATAAATATATCGCAGTCGGACTCTCTTATGTGGGCTCATACCAGGAATGGTAAGTTCACTATTAAATCAACTTATAGAATCTATATGAATGATATTCCTTCGCCTGAAGACTCCTTTTTCTGAAGGAAAGTTTGGGATATTAATTGTTTGCCGAAAATTAAGTTTTTTATGTGGAAAATCTTTGCACAAATGCTTTCTGTTAACTCTCTTATGCAGCTTTATAACCCGCATGTGGATGTTCTTTGCCCTCTCTGTCATACTCATGAAGAAACTATTATGCATCTTTTTGTAAACTGTCCTGTAGTATCGCATATTTGGTTTGGTCTATCCCTTCAGCACTTAGTTACTACTGATTCTGAATGGATTGATGATATTTTCCTTTATTGGAATGACACAAGTCTGGGTATGTCTTCCTTTAAAGTTGGTTGGCCTAGTGTTGGTGCTATTGTTATGTGGTGTGTATGGAAACTGAGGTGTGATATTATCTTCAAGAATGCTTCTCTGGATATGAACAAGATCATTGTGGATATAAAAAGAATGTTAAATTCTTACATTTCTCTGCAGTATAATGTAGTGAATTGTGTTCGTGATGTTAGAACTCCACAGTATGAAGTGGATAATTTTATGTATTTAGATGGCTCTTTCAAGGATTTTAAATTGGGTATTGGTATTATTTGGTGTGATGTTGCAGGAAATGTAAGAAAGGCGCGTTCGGACTTTGGGTTGATTCAAGATGCAGTGGGAGCTGAAGCCGTTGCTCTTATTTTGGCTATCTCTTGGGCAGAAGAGATGAAACTTCCCAAAGTGGTGTTTGTTAGTGATTGTCTCCAACTAGTTAATTTTGTAAATGGCTGCAACTCTTCAGTGGATTGGAGAAGCCTGGACCTGTTGGAACTTTGTCGGAGTTTGCTTTCTAGTATTGTTTCTTTTAAAGTTATGTATATAAAGTGGTTGAATAACTCGCTAGCAGACATGCTTGCTCGTAGGGCTAGGAAAAACAATCTTCAGGGTTTATGGTTTTCTCTTCCAAATTTTCTAAATACTCTGTTTAGGAAGATAAACCTTAATGTAATTTGTAACTCTCTTCTTTCTTAATGAATGAGTGTGTTTCTTAGCAAAAAAAAAAAGAGCAAGGGTTATGGAATGAGTGTTTTTAACACTCATTTACTGCCCAAATCAGTGAGAGACTAGCTGAACGAGGGAATTCGGACTATGGTGAGCAAGTTTAACGGTCTAAGAGGCTGATTTTCAGCCGTTTCTTCTTCTTTTTTTTTATTAAAAATACACAAACAACTAAACATTAGCCGTTTCCCTTTTAAAGGTTTTTCTAATATTAAAACTTGTAAAGGGCCCACTTTAAAGAGTTTTAAAATAACAAAACTCTTAAAATATCCCTAGGAGGCAAATCTTCAGCCGCTCCTTATGTTTTTTTCCCAAACGGTTGATTTTCAGCCGCCTAGTGAAGACTTTCCAACACTCACTCGTCTCAGTGAGTGTACGAGTGATTCTAGGGGAAAGTTGACTCACTCACTGTCCATAGTAGCATCAAATTAGACCAAAATGAGTGAGGCTCATTCATATTGAATGAGGATCCTCACTCCATAGACCTTGCTCAACTGAAAAGTGAAAACTAGACCACTCTACTCTACGATGAGTACCGACTACAAAAAAAAAAGATAACCTAAAATTTCAATCATTCGACACGAACGGCATCAAGTACCTAAAATTCCCTTTCAGTTTTCCTCCCACATTAGGTTACTTCAGACCTGATGCACAATTGCAAACAAAATTGCTGCAAACAGTTGTCGTAACTGAAGAACTTGGATGGTTTGATCATAACTGAAGAACTAGAATGGTTTGGTTGTAAAATCTTTTTGGGCAATCTCGAAATAAGAAGCTTCTTCATTTTTTTTTATAAGAAAAGGCCTTCAAAAAGGCTAATAGCCTTCCTCAACAAAAGGCCTGAGCCAAACAGGAGGGACGGACCAGTACATAGAAGACTTGTTGTTTTTTTCCCATTTAGCTAGTTCATGAGTAACATAATTACAAGTTCTTGGTTGAAAAGAAAAAATACAATCCATAAGGAAAGAAGCAAAAAATTGAATGTCTTTAAAGATTCCATCAATTCTAATAGTCCCATCAAAACTTCCAGCAGAGAATTGGGAGACCATGTCTTGAGCGTCACTTTTCACAATGATATACGTCAGCTTTAATTCCACAACTTTCTTCAAAACAGCCCAGATAGCTCTAGATTCAGCCTCTTCAGCAGATTCCACATCAAAAACAATAGAAGCACAAAAAGAGGCCTTGCTGGAGAAGTCCCTCATCACATAGCATGCACCATTATCCTTAGTAGTGTCATCATAAGCTCCATCAGTGTTACATTTTGTAGAAATGGTAGATCAGTTGTATTTAGTTTTTGTTAAAGAATACAAGACAATATTGGACGGGCTTTAAATACAAAGTAGACACACCCTGACAGGCTGTCTGACAAAGACAGTTACAATAACAGAAAAGCCAGCCTGTCCAACTAGTAGACCATCTAGCAGAGTTACTAAGCACACACTGTAATGACTACATACAGACACAAGTATAGTAGTGCTAACAACCCCCCTCAAACTAAGAACTGGAACAGGGCATAAGTTTGGACTGAAGATTAGTGAATAAACTCTTAGAAAGCCCTTTGGTAAAGACATCTGCAACCTGTAAGAGAGAAGGAACATATTTGACAAGCAGAAATCCAGTAGAGACCAAGCTTCTGACAGTGTGATAGTCAATTTCAACATGTTTTGTTCTTGCATGAAAAACTAGATTGTTAGCAAGATGAGCAACACCTACATTATCACAGTAAATTGTGCAGGGAAAATGACATTCAATCTGTAACTCATGCAGAAGATAAGAAACCCATCTGACTTCAGAAGCAGCAACAACAAAGACTTGTATTCTGCTTCAGTAGAAGAATTTGACAAGGTAGGCTGCTTTTTAGAAGACCAAGCTACCAAGTTTGAGCCAAGATAAACACAATAACCTGTTGTGGATTTTCTAGAATCAGGACAACCAGCCCAGTCACTATCACAATAGGCAGTGATGTTAGAACAATTACCTCAATGAATAGTAATACCATACCCAAGTAAGACCTTAATATATCTGAGAATTCTTTTGGCTAGCTTCAAATGGATATCAGTTGGCTGATGCATGAACTGAGAAATATAGTTAACCCCAAAGCTAATATCTGGTCTTGTTAAAGTTAGATATTATAAGCCGCCAACAAGTTGCCTATGGTAAGCATGATCTGTGAGAAGAGTGCCATCATAAAGAGAAACTTTTTTTCCTGATGCAACTAGAGTCTTGCAGGGTTTGGAATCAAGCATATCAAACTTCTTAAGTAACTCTAGAGAGTACTTGTTTTGAGTAAGAGACATGGAGTTGTTGACTGAATTCTTGGTTGCTTCAATACCAAGAAAGTAAAGAAGATCTCCCAAGTCTTTCATAGCAAAGTTGGTCTTCATAAAAGAAACAAAGTCAGATAAAACAGCAGCTGAAGAACCAACTAAGATAATGTCATCTACATAAACCAGAAGAATCATTTGAGTAGCACCTTGTCTAAAAATGAACATGGAGTGATCAACTTCAGATCTGAAGAAGCCATAATGAAGTAAGAAATTGCTTAGCTTATCATACCAAGCCTTTGGGGCTTGCTTAAGTCCATATAAGGACTTGTTCAGTTTACTCACATAAGATGGATGATCAGCTAACACAAAACCAGGAGGTTGTTCCACGTAAACATCCTCATTGAGATCACCATGCAGAAATGCATTGGATACATCAAGTTGCTTAATTGGCCAGTTGTTACTTAAAGCTATACTAAGCACACATCTTATAGTTGTGGCTTTGACAACATGAATAAAAGTCTCTTCAAAATCAACTCCATCAACTTGGTGAAAACCCTTTGCTACTAATCTAATTTAAATCTCTCAAGAGTGCCATCAGACTTTAATTTAGTTCTATACACCCACTTACATCCTAAAACATTCATGCCAGGAACATAAGAAACATACTCAAAAGTATTATTAGAGAACAATGCATCATGCTCCTCTTGCATAGATAGAACCCATTGGGGATTTTTAGCTGCTTCCTTGAAAATCTTTGGAGTAGTAAGCTCAGTTTTCTTAAGAGTAGCACTAAGAGCCAGTGGAACTGGATATTTGGTATGAGAATATGCTACAAAATCAGAGCCTAAAGATTTTTTCTGATGTACTCCAGATTTTCATCTAGTACAATAGTAGAAGGAGAAATAGGTACCTCAACTGGTGTGGTAGAAGAGGAAGGTACTGCTGTGAGTGGAGACTGAGCTTCAGAATGTACTGCATCTGTAGTAGTGGGTGAGGCTGCTGAAGCTGTAGAAAAAGAATTATCTGAAGTAGGAGAAGCAACTGTACCATATGAAGATCTGAATGGAAAAACTTCTTCATTGAAAACCACATTAACAGAAGTAAAAACCTTTTTGGTAATGGGATCATAACATCTGTATCCTTTGTGAAAAGGACTGTAACTAACAAACATACAAGATATTGACTTGGGACTGAGCTTATTTTGTCTGCAGTGAGCAAGATGCGGAAAGCATAAAATACCTTGACAAAGTTGTAATCTGGATCCTTACCAAAAAGAACTTGAAAGGGACACTTATAGTGCAACAATTTGGTGCGTAGTATGTTGATGAGGTAAGTAGCAGTTAAGAAGGAGTCAAACCAAAACCTTTTTGGTAAAGAAGCATTCAAGTTAAGTGTGTTTCTTATTTCTGTGATTTGTCTAATTTTCCTCTCAGCAGCTCCATTTTGCTGATGTAGATTAGGACAAGATATTCTCAAGGAGATACCTTGAGTGTCAAGAAAATTTTTGAATGGACCTTTAACTAATTCACAAGCACCATCACACTGAAACTCTTTGATTTTGAAGTCCAATAAATTTTCCATTAAAGATTTGAATAACATGAAACATTGGAGACTCTCAGATCTACACTTCATTGGAAAAATCCAATTGTACTTGCTAAAATCATCAACAAAGAGAATGAAATACTTAAATCCTAAATGAGACAAACTAGGTGCAGGACCCCAAATGTCACAGTTCACAAGAGCCAAAGGCTGACTAGATGTAGTAGGAGATGAGTAAAAAGGAAAGCTATGACTTTTGCCAAGTTGGCAAGAGGTACAAACTGACCAAAAGTCTTATGTGAAAGCTGAATAGAACCTGCAGTATGAAGTTTAGTCACAACTTGAGAACTTGGATGGCCAAATCTTTGATGCCACAAAGCTGGAGAAGCAGTCAAAGAGACAAAAGCAGCAATAGGTGATTGAGAGGTTGCTGGAGGAGTAAGAGCAACATTTCTTCTGAGATTTGAGGACTGAATAGGATATAAATTGTGATGCATAGGTCCTTTGGCCAGCACTTTTCTATTGGGAAGAGACTTGATTTCATAACCCCAAGGAAAGAATTCAAAAGAACAATTATTCTCAAGAGTAAACTTTGCAATTGAGAGTAAGTCGTGCTTTATATGAGGAACATAGAGAACATTATGTAAATCAAAAGAAGTAGCGCCAGTAGAAGGAGTAATAATACCAGAACATGTTAAAGTAATTGGTAGAAGCTTACCATCACCAACCATAACCTGCTCATCTCCAACAAAGTCCTTAGTTTCATTCATAATTGCAGTGTTGTTGGTCATATGACTTGTAGCTCCAGAGTCAGGTATCCAGATTGGTCCTTGTTCATTACAACTCCAGTGACCACTTGCAGCTGTGGAAGACTCACCAGGTCCACATGGATAATATATTTGCTCAGCATAAGACCATGGATTATAACCATGAGGAGCCATTTCAAAACCAGCAAAAGCTCTTTGCATTGAAGGAGTACTATTTCTTGAGGGAGCATATCTAAATTTGCACCTATTTGCAAAGTGACCTTTTTTGTTGCAAATTTGACAAGGAATGTCATCATAATCAGTAGTCACATTAGGATTGAATTCTCCTTTCTTGAAGATAAAACCAGGAGGAGTAGCAGAAGTATTTGGTGAAGCTGAAGGAGGAGGTTTTGATGGATAAGAAGATGGAGGTTTGAATGGATAAGAAGGTGGAGGTTTTGATGGATAAGAAGGTGCTTTCTTGAAATTAGAATTTTTTTGTCGCACAAAAAAGGCAGAATTACTAGGATCAGCTACAAGAGGAGAATAGGCTACAGACTCTTGCTCTTTGAGCCATTGCTCATGATTGATAAGACGAGATCGTAATTCAGTAAAAGAAAGAGGTACTTCACGATTTTGAATGGTAATTACAAAATGTGCATATTCACTACCTAATCCAGATAGTGTATACATAACAAGATCATCATCTTGAACAGGTTCACCGATTTCAGCTAATGAATCAGAAATGGATTTAAGTTGGTGAAGATAATCAAAAATAGAAGAATTACCTCTCCTGATTTAATGCAACTGACTGCGAAGTTGAGATTTGCGAGCAAAAAATTGTTGAGTTAAATCTTGGAAAGATGAAGCCATTTATCACGAGTTGTAGATTTCCCCAATAATTCTGTAGCAAGAGAAGGTGAAATGGTTGCGTTGATGCAAGAACCGACAAATTTATCCAAAGTTCACCATTCATTGTTATGAATCAAGAATTGAGGTTGAGACTCAATTGACCCATCAACAAAACCATACAGATTAGTAATGATCAAAATGGAAGATAATTGATCTTTCCATACTAGAAAATTAGATCCATCAAGTTTTGTCGAGACAAAATTGGAGACATTTGGAAAAGGTAAAGGAGTAAAACGATAAACAGAATTGTGCGGTAATGGTGTTGTGGTGGTGGTGGTGGAAAAAGAAAAGGATGAGGTTGAACAAATTGTTGAGGAATTTGTGGTTGTGTTTGAACAAATTGTTGAGGAATTTGTGGTTGTGTTTGAACAAATTGTGAAACTGATGGATCAGATTGTTGAACATCAGATCGTTTTGGTGAAGAAGATTGTGGATATGATGAATTTTTTTGTTGAGATGGAGATGGTGATAATGGTGGAAAATTAACAGTGTTGTTTACAAGATTATCACCATTTCTTGAAGTAGTATTGTTTTTGTTGAGATTTGCAGCGGAATTCAAAGAATTTCGTGTTGTTCTTGACATTGTAGATCAAGATTTTTTGTAAAGAAGAAGACATGGGATCAAGAAAATCTCAGAACTTTAATGGCGGAAGTTGATTATTCCCCTTTCGGTATCTGATACCATGTAGAAATGGTAGATCGATTGTATTTAGTTTTTGTTAAAGAATACGAGACAATACTGGACAGGCTTTAAATACAAAGTAGACACACCCTGACAGGTTGTCTGACAAAGACAGTTACAATAACAGAAAAGCCAGCATGTCCAACTAGTAGACCATCTAGCAGAGTTTCTAAGCACACACTGATTATGACTACATACAGACACAAGTATAGTAGTGCTAACACATTAAATCCATCCAAAAGTAGAGGGCATCCAGTGGTCACTAAAGGAAATGATATGACAAGGTGGGTGTTGAACTCTAGTTTTCACAGTGAGGAGCATAGCCTTAACTCTATGGATGACAGAAACATGATTTCTTGAAGGTTTCTAAACACTAGATTGTATCTACTAGTCCATAAAGACCACATGACAACAACAAACATACAGTGTCTATCAGTAAGAATTCTAGTAATATGGCCAACCAACCAGAAGTTTAACCAATCAATCATAGAACTGGGGGGGAAAGCATAAGTATTAGCACATAAGGCAGTTAGACTCTGAACATGACTAGCAAAATGACACATAACAAGAGCATGCATAATAGATTCACAAGGATCGGAACATCTATTACAAGTGACAAAGTGCATAGGCATTCTAGTTTGAAGAACAATTTTAGCATACAAAACAATTTTAGCAGTTTTCCAAGTAAAAAATTGAATACGGTGAGGGACATTAATTTTCCAAATACACTTCCAAAGTTTATTACTAGGAGAGGGTCCAGACCTTCTTAGTCCCAAGTAGGCAGATTTAGAAGAAAATATACCATTGTTCGAAAGCTCCCAAGCTCTCCTATCAGGAGTGCATAACTGGCTTAAGGGAATATTGATGATCTTATGAACAAAAGCATCATCAAAATGAGTGTTTAGTTTGTTTAAATTCCAAGATCTAGTAGCATCATCAGTAAAATAAGAGACTTTAACACAAGGGTTAGGAGGGACTAAAGGATTAGGGGTAGCAGAACCTAAAGTAGGTATCCATTTATCACACCAGGGATCAATGAATTTACTATCCCCAAAAATCCAGGAAATAAAAGGTTTAATCATCTCTGTAATGGTATGTAAGCATCTCTAAGTCCAGGAGTAATCACTAGGGCAAGCAGCATTAAGAAAACCATTCCTAGGAAAATAACGAGCTTTCAGCAGAGTACCCAAAAGGCAGTCAGGGTTCTCTATGATTTTCCAAGCATTTCTAGCTAGCATAGCCAAGTTGTTAAGTTCCGATTTCCTAAATCCAAGGCCACCTTCAGACTTAGGGGAGCACAAGGCATCTCATCCCAAAAGATGCAGTTTTTTATCTTTAGGGTCAAGGGTCTCTCCCCGCCAGAATTGACAAAGGTGGGAATCCATCTTCTGCCATGTACACGGTATAGGAGGAGAGTGCCCTTATCATTTAACTTATTAGTATTTAGCATTAGTAGTAATTGATAGCCTTTAGTTATGAGGGGGTGTGTCTATCAATTGTAAGGATGGCTTAGATGTAACCATCTGGTGGGATTGTAACCGTTAGATGTTAGGTTAGATTGTCCCTAGCTTTATAAGCCTGAGAGAGTCATGTAATGAAAGCTAAGCAAATTATTAATCCAAATAAAACTTTGTTCTACAGGCTGTGTTCTTTTGAACTCAGAGGCTTGATTCTCACGAATCAAGAAAGGTTTATCCTCAATTTATCCACCCAACCTTGTCATTGTACTTAGGTACATGACAATTGGTATCTAGAGCCGTTTCGATCCATGTGGAGTATTTCGTATCTAGTTAGGGAGAAAGCTAAAACCTATCTCCATCACCTTGATCTAAAGAGAAGGGATAGTGAGCTGTTTAACGATGTATATTCACCAAGTCGAAATTATCAACTTTCGCAACTAGAGTCTCTAATCTCCTTCGCCAAGCTTAGGTGGGAATCAATTTACTTACCACCATCAGTGATTAAGGAGTTACAGTCAATCCATGGGGTTAAAGAATCTCAACAGATTCAGGAAGAAGTTCAATCTGAAGAGCCAATAGTAGAAGAAGTTGTGGTTCCAGAAGAAACAAATATTGAAGAGTTGTTTGTGGCTGAAGAATTGATTGTTGATTCTTTCGATTCCCTTGATGAATTAATTCCTCAATTTTTCTTTACTGAAGAAGAAGATGATGATTCTATCAATTTTGAGTTGCTCATCCCTTCATTTTTCTTCGATGAAGAGGAAGATTTGTCTGATGTAGTGAATTATCAAGAAGTTACGAGCAATAAGGGCAGTTGTGAGAAACTCCAAAGCTTGACGGAGTTCGTCAGTGGTCACAACAAAGTAATTGGTAAGAATAATTTTGTTCTTCTTTCTGATTATTCTGGTAGCATATTTGATCGGGGTAAGTATGCAGCTGTACCACCCAATTGTTTCGGAAAATTGATTCTTCCATTGATTCCTAGCCTTGGGTTTAAATCAGATTTGAGGTTTACAGATTCAATAATTCCCTTGTTTTGTAATGATGGTGAAATTCATGTTGATGGGAAGCTGTTTGTTAAAATGCTTCCAATGGATACGGTCTGTTTTGAACTCAAAATTTTTTTTCCACCACACACTGCCTACTGGGATATCTTCCCAACGTTGTTTCAAGCCTGATGATAAATTATTTGATCCTGGTAAAGAAATTCCACTTGTGAATAAGTTGTTTTCCTTTGCTGGTGATTTTGAAAACTATTTTGGTACAAATACTTCTTGTGTGATTGTTAGTACTAAGTTCACATTCAATGATGCTTACTATGACAAATTCGCTTCTGAGCTAATTACAGAGCTTGGGTACAGTTTCATTTTGCTATATGAGTGTTCAAATGTGTCCTTGTTTGTTAAAGAAGGGGATAGTCGTGAAAATAGCCAGTTGTTTGAACAAAGGCCTCAACAACGCCATATTCCCCGGACATTTGTGATTCTTCAGGTGCCAAGATACCCTGACTATGGCAATGAACAAAAACGGTTTCATCAGTTGCTTGTTGGTTTTATATTATGTGTTGCTAGGGTATTCACTTATGGCTATTTCACTCTTAATGTGGTGGGTTCAAGTTCATTGGTCTACTACACTGAAAAATTTGTTCACGAGCTTCTTAGTGAGCATGGGTTTGAACAGTATTCTTCGTTTTGTGCTTCAATTCTATTGATGTCTATTACAACTGGTGACATTGGTGATAGTGGCAAGTTGTTTGCGAAATTCTCATAATAAAATAGTATAACCATGAATACCTTTTTGTCTTTGTGGATGCTACTGTGTGAGATTAAGAATGTTTATGAATTGTTTCATCACATGCTTGATATGTGAGAAGAGGAACTTTTTCTTTCAAAGCTGAAGTATGTTTTCCTGATGCGATTTCGGTTTGTCAGTTTGAGTCTTTGGGTGTTCGAATTCGTATAGAAGTTTTTAACACAACAACAACATGGTCTAACCAAGTGATTCAAGTCTTGAATTCAGCTAGTGCTCAGGAATCTTTTTGTTGTATTCCACTGTGGAGTTTGAATTGTGGTGCAGATGATATACTTGTACCTTCTGCTGCAATGGTTTTTCATGTTAAGTTATTAATGGTTATAGTCGACAGACGAGAAGCTGATGTGTTGCGGTTTCTAGTGCCAATAACTCCAGCTCCCACAATTGGTGAATTGTTTCGGATTCTTAAACTATTGCTGCAGGTAGGATACTTGAAGTGGAAATTCAGATTGGGTTCATCTAGTTTGTGGAGTTCTCTTAGAGTTGGAATTTCTGTCCCAACTATTGAAGCCAATACTCTTTTCCAGTTGTTGCTCTCAATGAGATGGGAATGTAATTGGTTATCTACAGGGGTACAGAATATGGGAATTCATTTCCTTGATGGTATTTTGTCGGCTCATATGGACATCTCACAGGGGTCTACACCAAAAAAAAATTTCACCGAAATTTCTGCAGTCATTTTTGTCATATTTTTCATCTATGAGGTGTGTATCTCTCATGAAGTTCATGGTGGTGAAATATTTTGTGTGGAATTCAGTTTCGGTTTGTTATTTCTAACTCTCTCTCTCTTAGGAATACAGCGTTACCACAGAGAGCTCCAAACAACTTTACTAAGTTTCTAGAATTTTCTAGGTTGTTTGTGTTTGATAGGGGAAAACTACAACCATGTATGAGCATAACATTGGTTTCCACTATTCTTGTATTGGCATGGCTGGAGTATTGGAGGTGGAAATTTAAATTGGTTTTCACTGTTTTCTGGAGTGCAGAAACTGTCAGCTGGATTACAAGGTCTCCATCAGTACTGCAAGTGGACAAAATTACTTGTGACAGAAACGAGAAACAAGTATATGCCTGTTCGGTTTCACATCCAGTTCTATTTTGCAGCATTTATTGTAATTATCATGGCAGTCCCTTGGTCTGTGGGAAATTTGACTACAACCAAATGCAGATTCCTTGTTCTAAGAAGGACAAGATGTTGGTGCTACATCTGACAACAAAAACAACTGAGATCTTCATCAGGTTAGTCGACAAAGCAATGGCTAACATCATCCTATGGTACCAGCCAACAAAAGGTTATTCCTGGACATATCTCCTTGAGAAGGAAGTGATCTTGCTTGTTAGAATGGACACTTACAACGTACTGGGATGTGACGATCAAGAGTGGAGGACAAGGAAGCACAAAGATGAAGCGTTGCATAAGGACCAACCACATGAGACGCCCATCTCCTTATTGTCAGTGCAAGAACTCGGCGCCGTTATCATTCCAGGTTCTAGTCGAACCATAGCCATTAGTGTTGTTGCAAGTAGTACTTATGACAGTGCTTACCAAGCTGCAAATTGTGAAGATAGTGGGCCTGTTTTTCTTGCGATTCCTTATTCTTATTCCTCCACTGATTTTGAAGATGTAGCCACTGCCGCCTCCCCAACACTCAAGTCGATTCAACTATTTCACATCCTTGAGGACAAGGATGTTTTAAAGGGGTCGGTAATGTCATGTACACGGTATAGGAGGAGAGTGCCCTTATCATTTTACTTATTAATATTAAGCATTAGTAGTAATTTGTAGCCTTTAGTTATGAGGGGGTGTGTTTATCAATTGTAAGGATGGCTTAGATGTAACCATCTGGTGGGATTGTAACCGTTAGATGTTAGGTTAGATTGTCCCTAGCTTTATAAGCCCGAGAGAGTCATGTAATGAAAGCTAAGCAAATTATTAATCAAAATAGAACTTTGTTCTACAGGCTGTGTTCTTTTGAACTCAGGGGCTTGATTCTCACGAATCAAGAGAGGTTTATCCTCAATATATCCACCCAACCTTGTCATTGTACTTAGGTACATGACATCTTCTTGCAAAAGTACTTAGGGATAAGAAAGGCACCCATTTGGTATAAAGGAATAGCCTGACCAACATGTTTGACCAAGGTAGTTCTAGCAGCTTGAGATAAAAGTCTATGGAGCCAAGAAGTAATCCTAACATCTACAACTTGGAGGATACCCATATGTGTCTGAATCTTAGAGGCCTGAAAAACTATAGGGGTGCCAAGGTACTTTTCCCCTAAGTCTCTGTTATGGATATCCAGAATATTAGATAAATGGTTCATAAGAGGGGTATGTAACTCTTTACTAAACATGATACCAGACTTATCAAAGTTGATTTCCTGTCCAGAAGCTAAGCAATACTTTTGAAGATAGTATTTTATAGTTCTAAAATCTTTTTCGGTAGCTTTAGAAAACAAGAGGGAATCATCAGCAAACAAGAGGTGTGTCATGCAAGGGGCATTCCTACATACTTTAATTCCATCTACTAAGCCTTTACTAGTTAGATTATCAATGTAGGCAGATAAAGCTTCAGAACAGATGATATAAAGATAGGGAGAGAGAGGATCTCCTTGTCTCAGGCCTCTCTCAGGTTTGATAAGTCCAGTAGGACTACCATTCAATAAAACAAAATAAAAGACAGTAGAAACACATTGATGAATAAGATTAACCCAGTAATCAAACAAACTCATTTTTAGTATAACTTTACTAAGAAAATACCATTTTAATTTATCATAAGCTCTAGACATATCAAGTTTAATAACATCAATTCCCTCTTTCTTCTTATGATGATTGACATCATAGACAACCTCATTGGCTAGCAGGATATTGCCAGATATGCTTTTTTTTGGGACAAAAGAACTTTGATTTTGTGATATAATATTATCCATGAGAGGTTTGAGTCTATTGGCCAGGGTTTTGGATAGGATTTTATAAATGAAGTTACATAAGCCAATTGGTCTGTATTGGAAGACTAATTTAGCCAGAGGGACCTTAGGGATCAAAGCAATGTTGGTGGTATTGAAAACTTTTTCTAGGTGACCAGTTCTAAAGCAGGTTTGGGTCATGTCTATGACAGCTTCTCCCACAATATCCAGTTTTTCTGATAAAACAATCTTGTGAAGACATCAGGGACATGAGCTTTTTTACCACCCATTTGAAAAACAGAATTTTTAATTTCCTCAGCAGTGAGAGGGAGGTTTAACAAGAGGTTAGACTCAGGAGAGAATCTGACAGGTACATTCTCCAAAATTTCATCTTGAAATTGCCGAGGTTGGGAGGAGTAAAGATTTCCAAAGTAATCCACAAAAGAAGTTCATATGCTATTTCTATCAGTTAAAACAGTACCAAGAGAATTTTTTATCCAACTAATGGTATTTATTTTTCTAAGAGAGTGACTCTATGGAAATAGGTAGAGTTTCGATCTCCTTCCAAGAGCCAGATCTCCCTGGATTTATCTTTCCAGTAGAGATCCTCAAGGTTGTACAAGTATTCTAGTCTAGCCCTTAACCTAGAGGTAGAAGAAGAATCAGTAGGATTGGAAGTTTGGAGATCTGTCAGTTCTTCTCTAGTAGTTTTGATATTGGTTTAGATGTTACCAAAAGAAATCTTATTCCAGTCCCTAAGGCCTTTTTTTGTATTAAGAAGCTTAGATTTAAGTTTATAGGCAGGGGAACCAACCACATTAACAGACCAAGCATTAGCTATAATATATCTATAAGTTGGGTTTTCCATCCACATAGCCATGAAATGAAAAGGTTTAGGCATAAAATTAACTTCAAAATTAAAGCCAATATACATAGGGCAACGGTCAGAGGAGTCCTTAGGAAGATTATTAACACGGAATTTAGGATATAACAACTCAGCATTTTGATTAATGAGACACCTATCTAGTCTTTCAAGAATGAGATCAGTACCTTGTTGCATATTAGATCAAGTAAATCTATAACCAGAGAAACCAGGATCATGCAAGTCAAAAACATTACAGAAATTCCTAAGATTAAAGAAATCAGTGTCATCAACCTATAAGCTACCATTTTTATCCTCAGGTCCTAAAAGAGCATTGAAATCACCTACAAAAAAATCTGGTTCATCTAATGGTATTGGTGGCAGGAGGCATTGATTTTACAGAAGGCTTGTCTCAAGGAACTATTGGGCTCACCTTATATGAAAAAAATGTGACAAGTTTTGGAGTGTATGATGTCCTTAGTTGTAACATAGATGCCCCTATTACTAGTGGAAACAATAGTAAGGTCAATTTCCTTCTTCCAAGACAGCACAAGACCACCACTTCTTCCAACACAAGGCACAATAGTAGTACAAGGAAAGCCCATATTCCTCAATTTTCTAGCAGTAAAATCGTTTTGCATTTTGGTTTCAAACAAGAAAACAATGTCAGGGTTGACATTCCTAAGAAGGATGCTAAGTTCCTTATTAGCCTATTTTTTTCTCCAAGACCACACACATTCCAGCATATTATGTTCACATTATTAACAGGGAAAGAAGAGGGAGCAACATGAGAGGAAGAAGAGACAATAGTGGTGGGAAAAGAGGAAACCTGATTAGCAGAATCCTGATTTCCATTATATTGAGAATTGAAATGTCCACCAGCAGAGTTAGTTCGTTGGGTAACATCTAGGTTCAGATCAGCATCCTCATGAGAGGAATTATTACGGACACCATTACCAGTTGAAGCATCAACAGTAGGTACAGTGAAATTTCCAAAATCATCAGGAGAGGGATGGGTATGGAAGGTACATTGAGACAAGTTGAAGGTAGAGATGTCACCCAATTTAGTGATAGGAGGGAAAAGAGTAGAATAATCTGGTTCCGAGTTGTCAACTTTGAGAGTATTGGTAATTAAATCAACCAGAAGAGAAGAGGTTGATCTAGTCCTCTTCCATAAGTCAGCACGAGGATTGATCTTTCTTTTCAGAGTAGAAATAACATCATGTTCAACTGCCAAAGAGAGAGCTTGCTCTTTTGATATAACAAATTTCTGAGTAGAAGTTGCAGCCGCCTTAAATCTCCTAGCGGAGTTATTGGTGCGGATCGGTCATGAGTTGCTGGACTCAGGAATAGGACTCAGAGCAGAAGAACCTTCAGCTTGACTGTTAACTTTCTTTAAAATAATTGGTAGACCATTGACCAATGGAATGAGCTGTTTGATTTGATTTGTATCTCCTTCATGAATCTTAAGAGTAGTGGATCTACTACCAAATGGGCCATGCTGATCATGTTTTTGAGAGGTTCCTGATTGGTAGCATTTGAATTATGGGCAATAGCAGCAGATTTTTCTTTATCCACATAACCATTAGGTTCCAACATTTGACTTTGTGTGTCTGGAGCTACCTCAACTTGAGTCGTTAAGGAATCAACAGTTGAGTTGTTTGGGGCAGGTATAAGAAGTTCTTGAGCTTGAGTAGTTGGCATCACGAGTCTAGATACTGGTGGATAAACATATTTTGAAGCAGGAGAGCTAGCTTCCCTGATAAGCTTTTTTTTTCTCTAGCCAATTGGGACAAATAACATCTCTATGGTCAATGACACGACAAGAATGACAAAAATTCCTTGGAAATTTGAAGTACCTGCATTCGATGAGAAAAGTTTCTTCTCCACCTCTAGTAAGGAGGGGAATCCCAGTTGGGAGGGCTCGATTGATAGGGATTCTCATATAGATTTTAACATTCTTCTTGAGAGGATGATTACCATATGGATCTTTGGCATAAAGCAACTCTCCAAGATTAATTGTAAGCTTCCTAGGATCTTCAAATTGAACACATTCTTTAGGAACATTGCATCAGATGAGCCACATCATTTCTTCTTCAAAAGAAACTTAGAAGTTTGCAGGCCATCCAATATGTGGAACAACACTTAACACTATAAGAAAGCCACAAGCAAACCAAGGGCGTTGCTCATTAACCCTGTTGAAATCACTTTCGGCTAGGAATCTGATCAGAACTTTGTTTCTCAATCCACCAAAGTTGGTGATAGTAGGAGTTTTGGGTAGAGGCCATTGAGAGCAAGTGTAATATCTGATAGAAGAAGTGGGCACTAAAGTCTCAATGCAAACATAACCCACCTGTAGATGGGGAAAAACGATTTGCTGATTTTTAAGGAAATAAGGAGACGACCGTGCAGAGGAGACTCCTCGAACCGAGAAAACTGCTTAACCTCACACAGATGCACTGCAAAGAGAGTGCTTGAATTCAAGAGATCAATCTGTAAGACTCCGGCCTAAACCAAGACAATGGCCGTTCCAGAGTCAATTCGGTCACAAAAGAGGATGGGTCTATCTATAAGAGGGAAGCTGAGAAAGTATGAGATCAATGGTGATCAAGGATTGTAGGTGTGTTGTATATTCTACGTGAAAAAACAAGATAAGTTATGATTGACTGAATTAGAGTGATTGCTCGGATGATGAGAACTCGTGTGTGATGAGAATTTTATGTTCAAAACGAGCATTCTTGTTCTCTGTCTTATTCAATCATTGATTTAGAGACTTATTTATATTATCAGAATCATGACACCTTGATCCCATGAAGTGTGACAGTTGTTGGAGTCAAAGAGTGGGAAGTGGGAAATCGTGTTAAAACCAGTTGCTCATCTTGCGGAGACTTGGTTCATTGTCCACCCACTACTTTGATAAATCCTATAACTATTTGCACGACTTGCTCACATTCTCATTGTGGATGGACACACGTGCCATAGACCGCCAGACCAAAACCCTAGTTGATATCCCCCCATGTGACATGATTGATGTCTCGTGATTGTGGAGTCTGCAAGGCAGACGTGCATTTAGTTAGTCAATTGTTGACTTGATGAGACGATGAGTCTTTCTATTGCTGAGTCGAACATGATTTACGAATGTTCTAGGACTCATGAATTGAACATGCCTATTGAGACAGAGGTATAATTGTCGAATGAATGTTTATAGTTAAGGTGAGCAAATATTTCTCATTCGATGAATTGTTAAATATTGATAGTTGAACCAACATTTCTAGTCTGAGCAAATGTTGCTCGTTTTATGAATTATTGGTAGCGAGACCAAATAAAATATTAATTTAAGTACTGGCAACTGGACCTAGAATAATCATTTAAAATGTTGATCAGAGGATCAACGTAAAATTATTAGTGTTTGAACCTGCTCGGAATTATGAGCCTTGGATTCGAAACCCTAATTTTTGATCAATTGATGATTTATTGAAAACCAATCACGGAGTGGGAGAAGGACCGGCTACATGGGATGATGTGCCGACCATGTAGCACCCAGATGCTCGAGTGATCCATCACCAAAGTCTCTGAAGACCAGTAGATGAAAGGATGATCAAATGCTGGTTTAATCATTTATTGAAATAGTTCTCGTATGACCATTAGGTAATAAAACCTAATTATGAAGAAATGAGGGACCGACCAAGGGGTCATGGAACCGGCCCTAGTGGTCACGGGATCGACTGACGACTGTTTGATGAAATTCCAAGTTGTTTTGAAGAGTTTGAACCTAATGTGAACAAATTAGGTCAAATGATGAAAATATCTGGGACTGGTCTCTTGCAAGCCAAAGGGCCAACCTTGGTCGGTCAAGGTAATATGCCCATGTCACCATGGTGTCCACGTCTCAGTTATGAGAATTTTTTATATTTTCTGATGCACGTTTGAGCAACATTTGAGAAAATATGAAGAAATCAGGGTTTTGCTAAAACTGAGGAACTTCATAAGATGAAGGAAATAATAATAATATAAGATAAGGAATTACAAGGTGTGGAACCGGCCATGGCTAGGGCATGGTTGGACGGCTAATAAGCCCGGTCCCATGACACCTTTCCTAATTTTATATTATTTGCATGATGTGAAGGAAATATCATGAAATTAAGAAGTTTGTTGAAACGAAGGAGTTTCCTCAAAACGAAGGAGTTTCCATGATATGAAGAAAATAATAATAATAATAATAATAAAATGAGGGGTCGCAAGGTGTGGGACCGGTCACGGCTAGGACATGGCCTGCCGGCTAGTGGGTCGGTCCCGTGACACTTTCCTAATTTTTATATTATTTCCTTGATGTGAAGGAAATATCATGAAACTGAGGAGTTTCCTCAAACAAAGGAGTTTGTTAAAATGAAGGAATTTTCATGAGATCAAGGAAAATAATAAAATAAGATAAAAAAGGGAAGAGGCGTGGGACCGGCCACGGCGGCATGTTCGGCCGGCCGGTGGGTCTGGTCCTTTAGGTGCCTCAATTGATATTTTATTATTATTATTTTCTTTCCTATTTTGCATAGGTTCCTCGTTCCTTCATATTTTTGATTGCTCGTTCGTGCATTCAGGTGCTTGTTAGTTCATTATTGCTGAGTACACTTGCACCATTTTGTCGGGGCCTATTCGAATAGTGGCTCAGATGCCCGTACGTTGAATATTTATTACTAACCCATTGAATTCTGCTGGGAAGAGCCATGAATTGATGTAATAAAATATTATGAAGAACGTGGAATTTCTAGGAATTCAATTGATGAATCTAGTGACTAGAAATAATTAATTGATGGCTCTATACTAGCACGTCGTCTAAGAGCATTAATTATTCGAGAATTGAGCGATATGAGCTAGTTGAAGTGTCATATTTATTACGTATAGTCAGGGAAAACGTTGTTGCATGCTGAAGACGTTATCACTCTATACTAGAAGGCAAGCTGTCTAGGAGTCGTCCAATCATTAAGATTTTATACAGATGTCTTTTATATAGTCAGGAAAAACATTGTTGGCGACCTTAACTTCAAAAGAAAATCTTACAATGAAGATAAAAGTTAAGCTGAGTTGAGCTTTGCAAATCGGCGAAAAATCGACGACAACTCGACGAATTTTTTCTTCTCAGATTTCGATCTCTGTGCTTCTCCAACAGTAATTCAGGTGTTGGTTTTTCGATTAATTCTTCTTGTTTTCAGTTCCTTATGTTTCATCTTCATTAAACCAGGTGGTCATAATGGACTCACATCCTAAATCACCTGGTAATGAAGTTCGTGATTCTGTTAATTCAGGTTGTAATGAAAGTTTCAATTCAAAAAAAGTTCCATCAATAGATTTACCTGATGATCTCTTTGAGGAGAGTTTAAATCCTTATAAGTTTTCTTTGATCGGTCGTTTAGATTTGCAAAAAATAAAATTCATTGATGCATCTTTAATTCTCAGAAGTCAATGGACCTTAGTTGGTGATTCTAAGCTTATTCCATTAGGAGGTTTTTTTACCATTAAATTGGATAATGAAATTGATAGAGCCTATATCAAATTAAGTACATGGGAGGTTCTAAATCAAATTCTTAAAGTAAGAAATTGGGTATCAAATTTTAGGCCAGCATATCAAAGGATTTCAAAGGCCTATGTGTGGGTTCGTTTACCAGGATTAGGCTTGGAATTCTGAAGTGAGAAAATATTATTCTCTATCTGTAAGGAAATTGGTACACCTATTAAAATTGATGCTGCAACTGCAAAATTTGAAGTAGGATATTATGCAAATGTTTTAGTTGAAGTAGACTTTGCTGAGCCCATACCTAACAAAATCTGGATTGGTACAAAGTTTGGTGGCTTTTTCCAAGATATTTTAATTCCAGATTGTCCAAAATTCTGTTCTACTTGCAAAATCATTGGTCACTTGGTTACAGAATGCAGAATAGAAAGAAGTAATAATTCTAAAATTCAGAAAGCAGATACTCAACAACAGCTTATTCTGAGAAGACAAGGTCACAATCATACTCCTTTTGATATTTGTGACAGATCTGAAGTAGAAGTTCCTCATTCCAACCCTCAACCACAGCAGATGAGATGCCAGGATCCTGAAGTTGATACTCTTGTATCAAACATTAGTGCCACTACTCTACAAAATCAAGCTTCTAGCTCCACTGCACCTCAATCAGTTGAGAATCAACTTTGTGTAGTGGATTCAATAGTTTCTTGTATTGTAACTCCAACTTCACAAAATACAGTCAGTGCTCCCATCATTACACAACCAGTTGGAAATAGATTCAATGTTTTAAGTGTGCCAGTTGCTGAAACAAAAGAAGATCACTCTGAGTTTGCATATGATTGTGTGGATGAGGAAATCATAGTTGAACCAGAGCCACAAAAATTGTTGCACATTGCTGAATCTATAGAACTTGAGAATAGTGTAGTTAAGTTTGTGGATGGAGGTACATGTAAAGTCTTAACAGAGAATATTCAATTCACCTCTTGGTCTGAGGTTGTTACTTCTCCTATGAAACAATGCTCCACTTCTCAAAAGAAAAAATCTCCAGAAAAAGCTACTGTTATTGAGAAGACTAAAAGTAATTCTACATCAGTAAAGTACAATTTCAGAAAGAATATTGGGAAAGGGGGTCCTAAAAACCCCTTATACAAACAATGGAGATATTATATTGGAATATTAGGGGCCTTAGAAGAGATAGGTCCCAGCAGAAGTTAAGATATTTAGTCAATCAATTCAGTCCTACTTTGATTTTTGTAGCTGAGCCAAGAGTTCAGTGTACTTCTTCATTTTGCAGTAAGTTAAATTTGCCAGGTATGCAGTCTATCGTTATACATAATTCTTCCTCACAAAGGAAATATATGGCTATTTTGGAGTCATTCCATAGCTACTCCATCATTACTTTCAGTTACAAGCCAGATGATTACAGTTGTTGTTGGAAATGTTCTTGTTTCAGGTGTTCATGCACATGTCAATGTAGTGCAAAGAAGATTCTTATGGTCAGAAATGGTTATGATTAGTGAACTCAAAAAGCCTTGGATCATTTTAGGTGATTTCAATGTTATTCTAACCACAGAAGAAAAAGTAGGGAGAAGGTCTCCTTCTAGAAGATCAATATTGGATTTCAATGATTATGTGGATCAATGTGAACTTTTGCAAGCACACAAACTTGGTTTGGAGTTTTCTTGGTCAAACTGTCAACATGGAGAAAGAAGAATTTTAAGTAATCTTGATAGAGCTATGTATAATATGGATTGGCTGAACAAATACCCTAATTTGGGTTATAAAGTTGGTCTTATAATTGTGTCTGATCATTGTCCTCTATTTGGAGGTTGTGCAAGTATCCCAAAGCCAAAAAATATTCCTTGGAGATTTCAAAAAATGTGGATAGAGCATCTAGGTTTCTTGAAGTTAGTAGAAGATAGTTGGAATGAACCTATGGTTGGTGATCCTGCTTACATTTTCATGCAAAAACTTAAGAGACTGAAGCAAATATTGAAAGATTGGAATTGGCAAGTTTTTGGAAATGTTCTTACTAAAATTAAAGAAGCTGAGGAGCAGGTCAAAGCAAAAATGATAATTTCAGATAATGATCCCCACAATACAAATGCCTTGGATGACTTGGTGCAAGCTCAAAATGTGTACAACTCTAGAGAGGTTCAATACAGTACAATGATGAGACAAAAATCAATGATTAAATGGGTCAAAGAAGGTTCAACTAATACTCAGTTTTTCATACAAATGTCAATATCAGACAAACCAAGAACCTAATATGTGAAATGGAGGATGATAATGGCAATCTTGTAACTGATCAAGAACAAATAACCAATCTTTTAGTTAACTTATTTGAGAAGAAATTTCAGTATCAAGAAACACATATTGATGATTCCTTACTTGAAGCTATTCCATGTCTCATTACACAAGATGATCAGATTTTGCTTGATGCCATTCCTTCTGGAGATGAAATCAAAAATGCTATTTGGGATATAGATGCAGAGAGTGCTCCTGGCCCTGATGGGTTTTCAGGTATGCTCTATAAAGAATGTTGGGCTATTATTCAATCTGATTTTATCAATGCAATTCAATTTTGCTGGAAAAGAAGGTTCATTCCCAGGGGACTTAATTCCAATGTTCTTACTCTTCTACCAAAAGTACAAGGAGCCAAAAAACCAAATCAATACAGGACAATTGGTTTAAGTAATGTTAGTTTCAAAGTCTTCACTAAAATTATCACCACTAGGATGGGTTCTTTTATTTCAAAACTTGTTTCACCACAACAAGTTGCTTATCTCAAAGGTAGAAGCATTCATGAACAAGTTCTACTGGCTTCGGAACTTGTCAATGAGATGAAAATTAAAAGAAGAGGTGGAAATGTTGGGTTGAAATTGGATATTTCACATCTTTGGATTCAGTCAGCTGGTCCTTCTTATTTCAAGTTCTTCAAAAATTTGGTTTTTCTGCCAACTGGTGCCAATGGTTACATATTCTCTTTGACTCTGCAAAACTGTCGGTGTTGTTGAATGGAGGTCCTAGAGGTTTTCTCTCCATGTGAAGGGGTTTGAAACAAGGAGATCCACTCTCTCCCATTCTTTTTATCTTAATGGAGGAAGCACTAAGCATAGGATTAACTAACTTGGTAAATTCTGGGAAACTGCAGCCAATGGTTACTAGAAAAGGAGTTTTTCCTACCCATTTGATGTTTGCAGATGATGTTTTAATTTTTACCAATGGTTCCAAAACAAGTTTAGAGCATATACTAAATTTTCTCAAAAAGTATCAAGACAGTTCTGGTCAAATTATTAACAGGGCCAAAAGCAAGTGTTTTGTGGAAGGTTGTACTCCAACAAAGAAGCACCAAATTTCAAATCTTCTGCAAATGGAGCTCACTTCTTTCGCAGATAAGTACTTGGGAGTTATCTTAATGCCTGGCAGAGTTAAATCCTCTATCCTCTGGTCAATTGTGGAAAAAATGCAAAGTACCTTATCTACATGGAAAGGCAAGTTACTCTTCTTTCATGACAGACTAGTGCTTATTAAATCTGTTATTTCCAGCTTTCCTATTTACAGTATGGCAGTTTATAAGGGGCCTAGTTCTGTGATCAAATAATGTGAAAAGATAATGAGGAACTTTTTATGGTCTGGAAATGGTGAAGTAAAAAAATCTGAAACACTAGCTTGGAGTAAATTCTGTACTCCTACTTCAGAAGGAGCGCTAGGAATTAGAAGATTGAAAGTTGTTAACAAAGCACTGCTGATGAAAATGGTGTGGCAGCTACAAACTTCAGAAGATGATTGCTCAAAATTCTTTGCAGCTAAATATAAAGATAAATCTGGTCAATGGACTACAAGATGGAAATTTTCCTCAGTTTGGCCTGGTCTTAAATGGGCATGGCAATCACTTAAAGATGATATTAGATGGACTATTGGTACTAGAGAAAAAATCTCAATGTGGTTTGATACATGGCTTGGAGAAGAACCTCTTATTATTACTTTTGGTCATACAAATTATATCACTTCTCATTTACACATGACAGTTAAGGAACTGATTCTTGATAATGAGTGGAATATCTCCTCTGAAGTGTAACCTTATATAAACTCCTCCCTGCCAGCAATTAGTGGTGAAGAAGACAAGATGGTTTGGTGTGGTGATTTACAACTCCCTTTGCAGTTAACAAAATCAGACACAGAGAACCTGTTCTTCATTGGCCATCTAAAATTTGGAAACCCTTTATGCATCCTAGCATCACCAGCAATATTTGGAAACTCATTCAGGGGATTTTTGTAGATGATGTAAAAAGAGTGAAGCAAGGATATTGTATGGTTTCCAAGTGTTGTATCTGTAAACAGAGCCAAGACAGAATGGAGCATCTATTCAGGTCCTGCAACTTCAGTAAATCTATATGGCAGTGGCTAGGTAATGTTTTTCACTTCAACAATCCTAATTCTTTTGATTATGTGAGCCCCATTATCAAAGAAGTATGGTTAACAACTGCTTGTGCTACCTTGAGGGAACTCTGGTTTCAAAAGAATAAGATGTTCTTTGAGAGTGTGCAACCAAATTTAAACAGGTTTAAGAGTAGAATCATAAGTCTGGTTCACTATGGTGGTTATAGAATGTAAGGTGTTAGGTGGCATCAAGATTATGATTCTCAGATTCTGCAATTTTTCAATGTACCTGGTAAATACAATACTTCAAACACAATTAAAGAATGCTTCTGGTATGGACCAGCTGAAGGAGTTGTGTTGTTTTGTTGTGATGGTGCAGCTTTTGGTAACCCATGTAATGAAGGGTTTGGTATAATTGCAAGGAGCCATGATTGTCAAGTTTTGGGTACTATTTCAGGTGGTTTAGGAGTTGCCACTAACTATATTGCTGAGGTAATGGCAGTTGTGTGTGCTATTGAATGGGCAATTACTCTATCTTGCAGAAAGATTGTGATCAACTCAGACTCTCAATCAGTAGTAGCAGATTTTAAGTCTGGGAGTATTCCCTGGTTCATCAAATCTAGATGGTTCAAAGCTTGTAAGTACTTATCTGAAATTCTCTACACTCACTGCTATAGAGAAATCAATTTCTCTACTGACAGTTTGGCTAAGGAAGGTGCAGGATTACATTTGGGAAAAAGGATTCAGCATGTAGGAAGGCTTTCTTCTCTCAATAATATTGAAATGCCAGGCACAGTTTACTATAGATCTTGTTGATTGCTTAGTCTTTCTTTTTAGTTCCTTTCTGTAATTTTAGTTTTCCTTTTGGATTTTGAATATTTTTGTATGAACTTTTAGTTTTTCGTTCTAATAAAAATATGTGACTTAGCAAAAAAAAAAAAAAAAAAAAAAAAAAAAAAAAAAAAAAAAAAAAAAAAAAAAGGGAAAACATTGTTACATCCTGAAGACGTTATCGCTCTATACTAGCAGGCAAGCTGTCTAGGAGCCGTCCAATCGTTCGATTCTATATAAAAGTAATTACTGAAATTGTTCAGTATTAATGAAATATGTCGTGGTCTCAATTGAGAGACTGCATATTCATGTATGCTATGAGAGGCAATACTCTCGATCACAGATCCTTGTGGCATGAGTTTTTATGCTTTAATGAGAGATATAAGTCTCAATATTCGTCTGACTACTGGATCAGGAATATGTAAGGTTACGATTTTAGCCTTTTCCAAAATCCACCATCAACATTAAGTCCACTGCTTAGTGAGGGACAGTCATGTTCCTCAGTCAACACTGGATGGTGATTTTTTTTTTTAGTTACATACAAAATAAGTAATTGAACTTAGTCGTAAGAAAGAATGCTACCAGATCCTCGATTTGCTCAAATGATGTCGCGTACGAGCGAGCCATGGCTTGAATGAAGATCCCACTAACATGATAGAGCACCATCTAATGAGCATAAATTGGTACGGCTTTGCTGATTTTGGTGGTGTGACGTCTAACCTTGGTCGATTCACGGGTCCGGGCCAAGAAAGGAAATCCTTGTGGAATTAGGTTTTGGAAATAAAATTTGATATAAAAGGGATAAATACCTTATTTTTAATTTTTATTTCTCTCTTCAACGACCGACCATCACCCTCATCTCTTCCTCCCTTTCACGTCCGAGCAGCAGGAAATGGAGTAAAAAAAATTGTCGGAGCCGTTGCCGCCGACCAGCCGTCGCCGCCACCGTCCGACCAGGTAAATTTTTTGTGTTTTTACTGTTTGTAACTTGTTCATGATTTTTTCATGTTAAAAATTGTATATAGGTATGCATATATATGTGTGAGCTTTTTCATAAAAACCCCTTGGTTTAGGAACAGACGTTCGTTCGTTCGTTCTTTAGTTTAAAAAATGAGCAATAATCCCTAACTTAGGAGAGATTTTTTTTGAAATAGACTTGCGTCTAATGATAAAAAAATTTTGTCTATGAACTTTCATGAAAACTAAAATTCTATTTTGACGTATGAATTTTCATAAAAATTGAAATAAACCCTCGTCTCGAAGACGAGTGCTCGTATGAGGGAATTTTTCTTTTAATTTACGTGAATAATTCAGTTTGAAAAAAGTATAATTTTTGTTGAAAATCGGAATTTTGATTTTAAATAATCAGTAAAACATAGACAATTATTTATGATGAAATAATGCCCGAGCTTTCACAATTTAGTAGTGGATATTCACACAATGAAAACCATGTTTACAGTTTTGTGAAAAATCAATTTTTGATTTTTTGAATAATGAGTTTTGCTCGTCTTTGCAGGTTCGAAGGAACGAACAAGTTTTGAAACATTAACTCTTGTATCTCAATCACTAGTGTTAGTGGAATCGTGAACATGTAAGAGTTGGAAAGTTACCATTTTAGCGCGTATTGTTACCATGTGTTTGACTCCACATTTTTCGTAACAGATAATGGTAGCCCTGATTATAGACGTGTCTCTGCTTCTTCTGGGAAACAAACTGGAAACACCAAACCAAAGATGGCTCTTTTGCAGATGTTCATGCCGATGTGAATCGTCCTGATACGATGGAGTTGATTCGTGGTACGCCTCTCGATCAGCTGAGTAAGAAGAGAGCCGAAGATGAAAAGCTAGATGCTTATCGATAGAAACAGCGTCTGATTCATGGAGCAAGACTAGCGGCTGAGGGCGAGCCATGATCATTCATCGATGGTGCAGCTCCTATTCAGATGAAGTCGAACCTTCCTAAGAACCCATTAGTCGTAGAGTTGAGCCGTATCCACCCGGTATGGAGGTTGAACGTTTAGTCAAGATCCATTTCCAGAATGTAAGGAAAATGACTATTTGGATGCAGTCTATGATGATCCTGAATTTCATCTCGAATAGATTACTGAGGAAAACTCTGAATATGATGAGCTTGAAGAAGATTCTGGTCGCGAGGATGATGACGAATCTGACAATCAATTACTGTAGCAGTTGAACATCCTTTTGATTTTTGTAGGTGTAGATGTTCCCTTGATTATTTCAGAATTTTTGCCTCATGAATATCAAAAACCTTTCTTGTCTCTTCAACTCTGATTGAATGAAGTGGACGAACGTCCATATGCGTGGAAGATCATGATTCTTCTTCAGAATATTTTAGCTGGTTCATCAAATTACTGTGAATTTTGGATATGTTGTAATTGACATCTGTATGGAGAGAATGACTTGCCTTAATATAGATTCTTCATAAATTTCTCCAAGCTGCCTCTTTGCGAAAGACAATGTAAAATTTCAATAGACGAGCATGCTGCAATAACATCCATTTGCTTGCGTCTTCGAAACTTATGGAGCCATCATAGAGGGATGTGCAATATTACAATTGTTAGAGCACTGCTCGGTCAAACTCGCATGCGTTGCTATCTCAAGCATGTTTGTCAATGTTAGTGATCAAAACTATAAGTCTTGATTTCTAGTCTCTTATAGCTAAGTCTCGGACTAAGATAGTAAGTGTAGTTGAGCTCAAGGACTTCATGGCGATTCATCATATAAGAAGAAGATCTACTCAAGGAACCGGTGGAACTTCTCGACAAAAAGGTATGTGGAGAATTGAACTTATTTGTCACTCAAAATTCTATCTATACTATCTCCTACTCTTTGAGACAAAAATCGTATGCTATATATATATAGACTAGATCATACACATTTGGTATTTCGTGCCGAGTATACCTCGCCTATCTATATCTCGAAATATGTGTTGGTAAGCTTTTCGCTTCGACCAAGTTTATCTTTACCTAGTGACGAAAGTCATGAATGTTTCAATCACTTTGGTATTTCGAGCCGAGTATACCTCGCCTGTCTATATCTCGAAATATGTGTTGGTAAGCTACCATACGATTAAGATTGTTGTGAGGTGATTGATTAATCTAGTATGTTCTTCGGGAATATAAGACCGGATTATCAATTGGTTCCTGTTCTCCTTGATTATTATCAAAAGACGGAACATCAACTTTTAGGGTTTTTCTGTGGAAGACAGATTGATCCTTTGATAGACTTGTCGTGTGAGACATATTTGTTTATTGTTTAAAGCCTGCGATTTTGGGTTGTAGCAACTCTTAGTTGTGGGTGAGATCAGATAAGGGAATCAAGTGCGCAGTATTCTGCTGGGATCAGAGGCGTAGGGAGTACAACTGTATCTTGGATCAGTGGGAGACTGATTGGGGTTCAACTATAGTCCAGTCCGAAGTTATCTTGGAGTAGGCAAGTGTCTGTAGTGGCTTAATATAGTGTGTATTCAATATGGACTAGGTCCTGGGGTTTTTCTGCATTTGCGGTTTCCTCGTTAACAAAATTTCTGGTGTCTGTGTTATTTCAGTTTCCGCATTATATTGTTTATCTTTGTAATTGAAATAATACAGGTTGTGCGTATAAATCATCAATTGGTATAATCCAACCTTTGGTTGTTTGATTGTCATTGATTGATCCTTGGATATTGGTCTTTGGACCGTCCAAGTTATTCCTTGTGTTTGATTAAGACTCGTTGATTTCTATTAGCTTGAGTAAATCAAAACAAGAGAGAGATATTAACTCCTTGAGATACTTTACCTAGATTGAGTCTGACTGTCTAGTTGATTCTCTAAAAAGTGTTTCAGAGTTAGTCTATACAGATTGCTAAGTGAAATATTGGGTGGTGTTGTTAGACCCCCGCTTTTTCAATTGGTATCAGAGCAGGCAAACACTTTCAAGACCTTACAAGTCTGTGTTTGTATCGATCTGACTCTATGGATAGAGGTGTTATCTCTATTAACGTACCACCAGTCTTTGATGGCTCTAATTACTTATGGTGGAAAATTACTATGCGAGCTTTTCTTCAAGCACGTGATTTTCAATCATGGGTATAAGTTTTTAATGGCTATGATGCTCCCGTTGTGGCAGTTGGAGATGTAAACGTTCCCAAGAATATTGGTGAATACATCCCTGCTGAGATACTTGCTCAAAGCAAAACTCTGACGGTTTGAATGCCATCATACATGCCATTACCCCAAATCTTCAGCACTATGTCTAAGGATGCTTGGGATATCTTAGAAACCGTATTTGAAGGTAACTCCAGTGTAAAGGAATCCAGGCTTCAAAACCTTAATTCCGATTGGGAGAACCTTCGTATGGCAGATGAAGATACATTTGATGAGTTTAATCACAAAGTGTCTGAAATTGTTAATGCATCTTTTGCATTGGGTAAGATATTCCTGAAAAGGACATTGTGATGAAAATTCTCAGATCGCTGCCATCTAGATACGAGTCTAAGAAGCATGCCATCGTTGAGGGAAATAACCTTGATAATCTTTCCAGAAATATATTGGTTGGAAAGCTAAAGATCTTTGATCATGAGCATACATCCAAAATCAGAAAGGATATTGCCTTTAAAGCACAGAAGAACACTAAATTACTTGATAAGAGTAAAAGTGTTTATGTCTCTGAGGATGATCAGTCTGAGGGTGATTTTTCAGATGAAGATCTTGACAAATCAGTCTCCTTGATCACAAGACAGTTTAGGGATCTTCTATTGAAGAGAAGTAAACGGTTTTCAAGAGACAAACCTAGGTCATCGGATAAACCCCACAATCGTGTTCCTCCTAAAAACAGGGATGCTGACGAGGCTGATGGCGAGGATATGCCACAATGCTTTAAGTGTAAAAGTTTTGGTCATTTTGCAAACGAGTGCCCAAATCGTAGAAAATACACTGGGAACAAAGGTCTTGCTGTAACACTTGATGAGATGTCTGAGATCTATGATTCTGATGAAAATAGGAAATCAAGTGTCGGTCTTCTATGTGAAAACATTGATTTTGATAACTGTAGCAATACATATATCAATCTTGATGGTTTCAGTGAAGATAAGAAGCCAATCATGCTGGAAGAATCAATTGACCTAACCTTTGGAAACCCTGTCTGTAATGTTTCAAGATCTACCGTGTGTTTAGCTGCTGTTGCACCACAGATGCCTGATTATTATCCAAGATTGACGTGCTCGTTTTGTTCTCATAAGGGTCATGAACTATCAATATGTTACAAGTACAAACATCAACTGAGGCACGCCAACAAACTTCAACAAAGAGCAAATCAGTTAGCAAGGAAGCTTAACTTGCTCAGAAGACCACTGAGGTATGTAGGATTTTATCTTCATCTAAGAAGTTAGTTTCCAAAGACAAAACAAGACCATTTTAGAAGAAAGCACGGTCAACTCGCTTTGATAGACAGAAGTCAGAGGATTCCTATCATGAGGAAAATGGTGGACAAATCATTGTTTACCACATCACAAATTAATTGTGTTGTTTGGTAAATCTTGTATCATGTGCATGTTCAAAAGAGACAAGGTTGTGAACGCACAGGCTTTAGGAAAAGTTTTCTTAGGTTTATTCTTTTTTGTCTATCAAATAAAAGGAAGGGTTACTTTCGACAATTCTACTCTTTATAGGGTTTAGAGTTGGACGTCCACGAACCTGTTTAAAGGTTTCAAACCCTACATTCCTTTTTCCTCTTTGATATTCTTTATATTCCAAGACTGCTTGTTGAGATTGTTAATTCCAATCACAAAAATCAGTTGGTTATAGCTGTTCTCATAAGCATCATGTCTTTGGATGGAAAGTATGTCAACATGATTGTTAAGCCATCAATCAAGGAAAAAGAAAAATCTCCAGTAATTCCGTCCTTGAAAAGAAAAAGGAGGAATACAAGAAAGCCAAGGGCTGTCTCTTCTAACTCTCAGAAATTTTCCGATGTTCTTGATGAGTTGAAGAAGGTAAGAAAGGAGATTCGTGATATAAAAGCTTGCGTTTTAAGATCTTTGGAAATTCAGAAAGCCCTAGTTCGACATCATCAGCCAAGACGGTTTGTTAATATTAACTCCTATCTTCATGAACCTTATGTACCAATGGTTGTTGACGACAAGGAGTTCGGGAATGATAAAGAATTTCTCAAAGACATTGTTTCCTAGTATGTCTTCTTTTTGGCTTAGTTGGAAGAATAACTAGTGCTTTGAATAGCGATGATTGTGACTACACATAGCTATTATTTTCATCTTCTTGTTTTTAGGTTTTTGGTTTAAAATTCTAAAACTATTTGGAGGATGATGTTTTGCAATATTTTTGATTTTGTTATATTGCAACTTGTTATGAGATATTTTTGTTTACATCCGTGAACTTTGTTGTCCCATATTTTTTGTCAAAAGTAAAGTCGTTCATGATCGGTATTCATGTATTGGTTTAAGAATGAATAAACTTTTGACATATACAAAAGTTAAGCCTATATTGTCAACCCTTGACGGAAGATAGGTTAAAATATTTTGTGTCCAAGGATTATTGCTATTGTATATGCTTGTGCAAAAGAATGAATCCTTGTGTATTCCACGGTATAGATCTTCATTGATCCATCTTTTTTTATTACCGTGAGGCTCCGTGATGTGTCTTATGTTGAGCACGATACAACTAAGTTGATTATTTCTGATTAGCTTGGTTGGTTGTTCCGTGAGGTACGTTATGTTGAGCATTTAGAACTAAATTAATCATATCCTTGGTTATTTAGTTATTACTCCACAAGTTCTCTTGTATTTAGTACATGAACGATTAAGCCAATCACTCTCTTGTATGATTAACTTAGTCGTTGCTCCGTAAGTTTACTTATGTTGACACAATGAATTAAATTTGATCACTTTTGTGGTTAATTTGATTATGTATTCCGATTAGATTATTCATGGATTTACGTATGAATAATTTGATTGAGTGTTGGATATAAAAATCATTCTTATGGTTTTGGTGTCCAATAAAATCCTTCGTTTCTCTTGAAATTAAGGTCGCTCGTTGTTGTTCCCTTGGGAATGACATCAAATGGGGGAGAGTTCTTTTGAACTTGTGCTTAATGGTCATATCTTGAGGGATGCGCGGATGTGGAATTTTAGAGGGGTTATCTTGTATCTTTAAACTCCTTGATGAATGATGTTAGCTTCGGCTATATGATTGCATCTAAATAAGATGATGTGTGTTTCTTTCTCTCAGTCATGAAATGTCTCTTACGGAAATTTCATTATGAACCCGTTCTTGTACCTTTGCCAATTTTATTGACAAAAAGGGGGAGAATTAATATGTAGTTCACACTACAAATACATATGGTTTTCGGATCATTGTGTAAGGGGGAGTGGTTTTCATGTGAGATGGAAAGGGGGAGTGATACATATCACCATAGTATTATTGTTGAAGTTGTGATACAATTGGACTTTGACACTGTAAAATAATACTATGACATTGTATAAAAATGATCGAGACCGATGCTTTCTCATTGTTTTAGCTACGGACCTTCAACAACGGTGATGCTAAACTTACAACCTTTGGAATCATTGGAGTACTTGGAAGTGACGAAGATTTCAAGTAATGTTGAAGATTAGACATGTGGAATAGGAGATACTAAAGTTTCATTATCTTTTTTGTATTCCATATGTATTGATAGTTTTGTCACTAAAATAGACAAAGGGGGAGATTGTTAGAGCATTGCTCGGTGAAACTCGCATGCGTTGCTATCTCAAGCATGTTTGTCAATGTTAGTGATCAAAACTATAAGCCTTGATTTCTAGTCTCTTATAGCTAAGTCTCGGACTAGGATAGTAAGTGTAGTTGAGCTCAAGGACTTCATGGCGATTCATCATACAAGAAGAAGATCTACTCAAGGAACCGGTGGAACTTCTCGACAAAAAGGTATGTGGAGACTTGAACTTATCTATCACTCAAAAGTCTATCTATTCTATCTCCTACTCTTTGAGACAAAAGTCGTATGCTATACATATAGACTAGATCATACACATTTGGTATTTCGAGCCGAGTATACCTCGCCTATCTATATCTCGAAATATGTGTTGGTAAGCTTTTCGCTTCGACCAAGTTTATCTTTACCTAGTGACGAAAGTCATGAATGTTTCAATCACTTTGAAAATTGCTTTGGCGAGAAATAGTGTAACAACTATATAACGTCCTCTAAGAATGTTTCAATGATTGGAATGAGAGTTTAGATTACATAGCCAATGTATTCCTTGAACCGAAGTTTTCGAACTTTGTTGATCAAGAGAACTGGAAGTATGGAAAGTGCCAAGTCCGCGAACTCAGTCTGCGAACTTCCGAAGTTCTCAAACCCGAGAATTTCTGCTGGAGTTGACAAACTACTTGCGTGAGCCAAGTCCGCGAACTGGCGCAGTTCTCGAACCTGAGAATTTCTGCTGGAGTTTGTAAACTCTATCCGGTGTCTTAAGTCCGCGAACCTAGTCTGCGAACTTGAGAAGGTTATATATCTAAAGATGATTTCTGAACTTAATCTTAAAAGACTAAGGAATGCATTTGCAAACCATGGCTATTAAAGTTCATGAACCAATTCAAGTGAATCAAATCATCTTTGCTTCAATTGTGTCTTGTGTAGTTACATAAGATTTCCTTGCAATTGAACAACTCTCTTAACTAGTTCATTTGAGTCAATTGAACTAGTTATGGTGAAGAAGAACATGGTTGGTATGAAACACTATATGGCTAACATGTTTGGGTAAACTATTGTTGAACCAACAATGTACATGTTTGGGTACGGTTAACAAACCTAGAAGCTTACAGTCATTTGTGTATGGCAAGCTAAGTTTTCAATCTAACGGTTGAGAAATATTAGCTTGAATCCAAATCAGGTTTTCATCTAACGGTGAATATTGATTGCTTTGTAACTAAGGCGAAACCCTGATTTGAAAGGCTATATAAAGGAGACATCTAGTATTGTGCAAAACTAATCCCCACACCTTACGTGTGATACTAGTTTGCGTGCTAGAGTCGTTTCTCCTTTAACCTTTGGTTTGCTTCTTCTAAAACCAGGTTAATGACTTAAAGACTTCATTGGGATTGTGAAGACAGACCGATACTACTTTTATCGTAGTTATGTGATTTGATCTTGCATCTTTTATCGTAACAGTACAATCATATTGATTGGCTTGAGATCGTGAGAGTTCTCTGATAGGCAAGATATAAAAAGTAATCACAGACATCTTCGTATCATTGTTTATGATTCCACGACATCTTGTTTCGCTACCATACGATTAAGATTGTTGTGAGGTGATTGATTAATCTAGGTTTTTCTTTGGGAATATAAGACCGGATTATCAATTGGTTCCTGTTCACCTTGATTATTATCAAAAGACGGAACAAAAACTTTTAGGGTTTTTCTGTGGGAGACAGATTGATCCTTTGATAGACTTGTCTATGTGAGACAGATTTGTTTATTGTTAAAGCCTGCGATTTTGGGTCTAGCAACTCTTACTTGTGGGTGAGATCATCTAAGGAAATCAAGTGCGCAGTATCCTGCTGGGATCATAGGCGTAGGGAGTACAACTGTACCTTGGATCAGTGGGAGACTGATTGGGGTTCAAATATAGTCCAGTCCGAAGTTAGCTTGGAGTAGGTTAGTGTCTGTAGCGGCTTAATATAGTGTGTATTCAATATGGACTAGGTCCCGGGGTTTTTCTGCATTTACGGTTTCCTCGTTAACAAAATATCTGGTGTCTGTGTTATTTCAGTTTCCGCATTATACTGTTTATCTTTATAATTGAAATAATACAGGTTGTGCGTATAGATCATCAATTGGTATAATCCAACCTTTGGTTGTTTGATTGTCATTGATTGATCTTTGGACATTGGTCTTTGGTACCGTCCAAGTTATTCCTTGTGTTTGATTAAGACTCGTTGATTTCTATTAGCTTGAGTATATCAAAACAAGAGAGAGATATTAACTCCTTGAGATACTTTTACCTAGATTGAGTCCGACTGTCGAGTTGATTCTCTAGAAAGTGTTTTGGAGTTAGTCCATACAGATTGATAAGAAAAATATTGGGTGGTGTTGTTAGACCCCCGCTTTTTCACCAATGATTATAAGAATCGAGAAACATGTTCTCGAGCGTTGCATGTTCTGTTGTAAAGTGTGAACGTTGGAGAAGTGTAACCTTTCGGAAGAGGAATTATATGTGTAGCAGTAGGATATGGAGGTTGGTGAGGGTGGACAGATGATGTCTTGTCTTTTCCTCGATCTTCTATAAAAGAACTCCAGGTCCTCTCGAGTGATGAAACTTCCAGGTTCCTTTGTTGGTGGGTCATCTGCAGCTTTGCGGAGTTCTTTATCATCTACAACATGGATTGGAGAGATTTCAGGATCAACAGTTGAAGATGTTTCTTTATCTTTTCCTTTCTCGCGCTGAGGCTGAGTTTGTTAAAACACAAGCTTGTCCGTGCACAACTCCTTCTGCGTTGAATCCATGTTGGTCCGAACCTTCATGAATAACAATGGTAGGTTGATTTCTTCTGGTTCCTTCAGGAGATCATCTAAGAGGTGGATTGTTGATAGTGCCAGTAGCATTACTTGCAGCATTGATAGGAGTGATCACTGGAGCACCAGCACTCGGAGGAGTAGTAGTAACATGTGGTGTGACATTGCTGGCCGTAGGAGTGGTGTTAGCGGTACCACTAGAGCCTGCAACGTTGAGAGCAGTAGTACTTGCAGTGGCAGTACCACTAGAACTTGCAATGTTAGAGTTGGGTGTTGAACCCGGATCGGTAACTGAACCAGACCTAAGACCGACCATTTTGTGAAAGTTTGAGATTGCAACCGAGAGATTAATCTCCCACTGTGTTCGCCAATCTGTAGATGGGGAAAACGATTTGCTGGTTTTTAAGGAAGTAAGGAGATGACCGTGCGGAGAAGACTCCTCGAACCGAGCAAACTGCTTAACCTCATACAGATGCACTACAAAGGGAGTGCTTGAATTCGAGAGATCAATCTGTAAAACTCCGGCCTAAACCAAGACAATGGTCGTTCCAGAGTCAATTCGGTCACAAGAGAGGATGGGTCGATCTGTAGGAGGAAAGCTGAGAAATGCATGAGATCAATGGTAATCAAGGATTGAAGGTGTGTTGTGTATTCTGCGTGAAGAAATAAGATAAATTCTGATTGTTTGAATTAGAGTGACTGCTCGGATGATGAGAACTCTTGTGTGATGAGAATTCTTTGTTCAAAACGAGCGTTCTTATTCTCTATTGTTGTCTGTCTTATTCAATCATTGATTCAGAGACTTATTTATATTATCAGAATCGTAGACACCTTCATTCCATGAAGTGTGGTAGTTGCTGGAGTCTAAGAGTGGGAAGTGGGAAATCGTGTTAAAACTAGTTGCTCATCGTGCGGAGACTTGGTTGATTGTCCACCCACTACTTTGCTAACTCCTCTAACCGCTTGCATGACTTGCTCACATTCTCATCGTGGATGGACACATATTCCGCAGACCGCCAGACCAAAACCCTAGTTGATATCCCCCCATGTGACATGATTGATGTCTCGTGATTGTGGAGTCTGCAAGGCAGACGTGTATTTAGTTAGTCAGTTGTTGACTTGATGAGATGATGAGTCTTTGAATTGCTGAGTCGAACATGATTTAAGAATGTTCTAGAACTCATGAACTGAACATGTCTGTTGAGACAGAGGTATAAATGTCGAATGAATGTTGATAGTTAAGGTGAGCAAATATTGCTCATTCGATGAATTGTTGAATATTGATAGTTGAACCAATATTTCTAGTCTGAGAAAATGCTGCTCGTTTGGTAATTTATTGGTAGCGGGACCAAGTAAAATACTAATTTAAGATACTGGCAACTGGACCGAGCATAATCATTTAAAATGTTGATCACAGGATCTACGTAAAAATTTTAGTGTTTGAACCTGCTCGGAATTATGAGCCTTGGATTCAAAACCCTAATTTTTGATCAACTGCTTATCAATTGATGATTTATTGAAAACCAATCACGGAGTGGGAGAAGAACCGGCTACATGGGATGATGTGCCGGCCATGTAGCACACAGATGCTCGATTGACCCATTACCAAAGTCTCTTAAGACCAGTAGATGAAAGGATGATCAAATGCTGGTTTAATCATTTATTGAAATAGTTCTCGTATGACCATTAGGTAATAAAACCTAATTATGAAGAAATGAGGGACCGACCAAGGGGTCATGGAACCGGCCCTAGTGGTCACGGGATCGACTGGCGACTTTTTGATGAAATTCCAAGTTGTTTTGAAGAGTTTGAACCTAATGTGAACAAATTAGGTCAAATGATGAAAATATATGGGACTGGTCTCTTGCAAGCCAAAGGGCCAACCTTGGTCGGTCAAGGTAATATGCCCATGTCACTATGGTGTCCGCGTCTCAGTCCTGAGAATTTTGATATTTTCTGATGCACGTTTGAGCAACATTTGAGAAAATATGAAGAAATCAGGGTTTTGCTCAAACTGAGGAACTTCATAAGATGAAGGAAATAATAATAAAATAAGAAATTACAAGGTGTGGGACCGGCCATGGCTAGGGCATGGTCGACCGGCTAATAATCCCGGTCCCGTGACACCTTTCCTAATTTTATATTATTTTCATGATGTGAAGGAAATATCATGAAATTAAGGAGTTTGTTGAAACGAAGGAGTTTCCATTTGATGAAGGAAATAATAATAATAATAATAATAATAATAATAATAATAATAATAAAATGAGAGGTCGCAAGGTGTGGGAATGGTCACGGCTAGGGAATGGTCGGCCGACTAGTGGGCCGGTCCTGTGACACTTTCTTAATTTTATAATATTTCCTTGATGTGAAGGAAATATCATGAAACTGAGGAGTTTCCTCAAATGAAGGAGTTTGTTAAAATGAAGGAGTTTCATGAGATCAAGGAAAATAATAATATGATAAAATATGGGATGAGGCGTGGGACCGGCCACGACGGCATGTACGGCCGGCCGGTGGGTCTGGTCCCTTAGGCGCCTCAATTAATATTTTATTATTATTATTTTCTTTCCTATTTTTCATAGGTTCCTCGTTCCTTCGTATTTTTGGATGCTCGTTCGTGCATTCAGGTGCTCGTTAGTGCATTACTGCTGAGTACACTTGCACCATTTTATCGGGGCTTATTCGATAGTGGCTCAGATGCCCGTACGTTGAATATTTATTACTAACCCATGGAATTCTGCTGGGAAGAGCCATGAATAGAAGTAATGAAATATTATGAAGAACGTAGTATATTTTCTAGGAATTCAATTGATGAATCTAGTGACTAGAAATAATTAATTGATGGCTCTATACTAGCACGTCGTCTAGGAGCATTAATTATTCGAGAATTGAGCGATATGAGCTAGTTGAAGCGTCATATTTATCACTTATAGTCAGGGAAAAACGTTGTTGCATCCTGAAGACGTTATCGCTCTATACTAGCAGGAAAGTTGTCTAGGAGCCGTCCAATCATTAACATTATATACATGTCTTTTATATAGTCAGGGAAAACATTGTTACATCCTGAAGACGTTATCGCTCTATACTAGCAGGCAAGCTGTCTAGGAGCCACCCAATCGTTCGATTCTATCTAAAAGTAATTACTGAAATTGTTCAGTATTAATGAAATATTCCGTGGTCTCAATTTAGAGACTGCATATTCATGTATGCTCTGAGAGACAATATTCTCGATCAGAGATCCTCGTGGTATGAGTTTTCATGCTTTAATGAGAGACATAAGTCTCAATATTCTTCTGACTACTGGATCAGGAATATGTAAGGTTACAATTTTAGCCTTTGCCAAAATCCACCATCAACACCACCATACATCATCTCCAATTAGTATTATTCTCATCTAGAACAACAGTTTTATCGATAAAAACTGGTTCAAAGAAGGAAGCGGGAATATTTTTGAGTAGAGTAAGCTTCTCAGCCATTTGAATAGAGGTAACATAATGAGTATCACTTGAAGAGTTTGAATCCTCCATATAAACAACAAACCAGATATTGATCTTAAGGGACAAGTAGTTATCTGTAGATTTAGGATTGGATGTTGGGATAATATATATTTTTATCTGGATATGATAATGCCAAGATATAATGGTGATCAGAGGAGAATAAAGACAGGTCATGGAGATATCGAGAGATAAAGTAATATATGTCTGTATAGAAGAATGAACCTTAAGAATGGAAAATCTGAGAGGATGATTATAGTTTATGCTGGTAAAGTGAGAATGGAATTGTGAAGGATTCAGGTTGGGTATGTGTTGGTAAGTGAAAAAGCGGGGGTCTAACAACACCACCCAATATTTCGATTAGCAATCTGTATGGACAAACTCGAATATACTTTTAAAAGAATCAACAAGACTCAATCAATTAAAAGTATATCAACGAGTTTATATCTCTCTCTTGATTTGATTTCCTCAAACAGAAACTGCGAGTACTAATCAAATACAAGGAATAACTTGGATGGTACCAAAGACCAATATCCAAATGTCAATCATTATCAATCAACAACTGTTAGGTCGGATTGTCTAATTGATTAATCTAACGCACAACCAGTATTATTTCAATTATAAAGAATGCGTAAATTGAATTAACACACACACCAGAAATTTTGTTAACGAGGAAACTGCAAATGCAAAAAAAAAAACCCGGGACCTAGTCCAGATTGAACACACATTGTATTAAGCCGCTACAGACACTAGCCTACTCCAAGCAAACTTCGGACTGGACTGTAGTTGAACCCCAATCAGTCTCCCACTGATCCAAGGTACAGTTGCACTCCCTACGCCTCTGATCCCAGCAGGATACTGCGCACTTGATTCCCTTAGCTGATTTCACCCACAACTAAGAGTTGCTACGACCCAAAATCGCAGGCTTTGACAATAAACAAATCTGTCTTACACAGACAAGTCTATCAAAGGATCAATATGTCTCCCACAGAAAAACCCTAAAGTTTTTGTTCCGTCTTTTGATAATAATCAAGGTGAACAGGAACCAATTGATAATCCGGTCTTATATTCCCGAAGAACAGCCTAGATTAATCAATCATCTCACAACAATCTTAATCGTATGGTAGCGAAACAAGACGTTGTGGAATCACAAACAATGAGACGAAGATGTTTGTGATTACTTTTTATATCTTGCCTATCGGAGATATCAAATCTCAAGAAAATCAATCTGATTGTACTCGTACGATAGAAGATGCAAGATCAAATCACACAACTACGATAAAAGTAGTATCGGTCTAGCTTCACAATCCCAATGAAGTCTTTAAGTCGGTAACCTGGTTTTAGAAGAATAAAACCAAAGGTTAAAGGAGAACCGACTCTAGTACACAAACTAGTATCACACGTAAGGTGTGGGGATTAGTTTTGCACAATACTAGATGTCTCCTTTATATAGTCTTTCAAATCAGGGTTTTGCCTTGGTAACAAAACAATCAATATTCACCGTTAGATGAAAACCTGATTTAGATTCAAGCTAATATTTCTCAATCGTTAGATCGAAAACTTAGCTTTTTATACACAAATGAACTGCACGCTTCTAGGTTTGTTAACCGTACCCAAACGTGTACTTGGTTCAACAATAGTTAACCAAAAGGTTAGCCATATGAGCATTTCATACCAACCATGTTCTTCTTCACCATAACTAGCTCAAATGACTCAAATGAACTAGTTAGAGAGTTGTTCAATTGCAAGGAAATCTTATGTAACTACACAAGACACAATTAAAGCAAAAATGATTTGATTCACTTGAATCGGTTCATGAACTTTTATAGACACGGTTTTCAAACTGCATTCCTTAGTCTTTTTAAAGTTTAAGTTTAGAAATCATCTTCAGATATATAACCTTCTCAAGTTCGCAGACTAGGTTCGCGGACTTAAGACACCGAACAGAGTTTACAAACTCCAGCAGAAATTCTCGGGATGAGAACTTCGCCGTTTCGCGGACTGGGTTCGCGGACTTAGATCATGCAAGTAGTTTGTCAACTCCAGCAGAAATTCTCGAGTTTGAGAACTTAGGCAGTTCGCGGACTGAGTTCGCGGACTTGGCACTTGCCATTCTTCCAGTTCTCTTGATCAACAAAGTTCGAAAACTTTGGTTCAAGGAATAGGACTTATACATAAATGTGTTTCCACAACAATGCTTATGTCCATGATAGACGCATTTATGTGTCTAATATGTCTCTATTGTATGTATTATTAGTGCTCAATTTTGTATTTATTGTGTTCTTTTATGTCTTTGTAGGAATTTTTAGAGAAATAATCCCTTGCGGCGAAATGGGCTCAAAAAGCAGTGTTTTACACCCCGGAGAAATGTATCGTAGGCACCCCAGAAATGCACCGGAAGCATCCCAGAAATGTCCCGGAGGAACCCATAAAAATTACTATTTCCACCCAAAAATACTATTTCCACCCAATAGCTATTCGCACCAAAGCTCTGGTTAAGGGGCATCCATCTTCTCTTTAAATTCAAAGACAGCTTTTTGGCGGAAAAATATATTCAAAACTGGCAGATTTGTGATCGAGAAAATGAAGGTGTTTTAGTGCGATTCAATCGCTGGAATTTGGTGGGAAGTTGTGATATGGGATAGGGAACACATTGTGGGCATCGGATTCGATCGGAATTGGCTGGAAATCCTGATTTGAGTCACGAGCTCAAAACAGAGCAACGTGTCCTGTAACACGAGTTTGATTGTGTGTTTGCTATGCATGGAGTGTTTTGGAGGAGTTCGATGACTTCGGAGGCGTGGGGAAGGTTAACTAGAGCGTGCAGGATCAAAGTTTACGTGTGTAGAAGCCAAAAATGGAAATTATTGCTAAATATGGGCAGCGAGCAATGACGGGATTAATGGGAGATTATACGGTGTTATGGTCGGATATTTTTGTTCTAAAACACTATAAATACAAGGCTAAAGAGTTTAGAAGAGTTGGAGAGTCTTTGGGAGAGTTTAGGAGCCGAGAAGAATCGAAAAAAAGTCACGCAGGAGAAAAGCTTGATGCTGGTGCATGGAAGAACACGAAGAACATAATACCCTCAGGGACAGTCGTTGATTAGTGTCGCTTAATTGCGACAATACTCAATTCCTTTCCCCGACTTCGGGACAACAGCACCTCTGTTGTATCGTTCTTTTTGAACGCTCTATATGTGTCGCAAACACTGTTGTAAACCGTTTTTCTCCATTTTCTCTTGATTGTAAACAACTTCTGAGTATCAATGAATCAATTTGAGAGGTTTTTCATCATGAGTAGCTAAACCCAATCCCAGGGGTGACGGAGGAAGCCATTCTTCCAAAAGTTATATGGTAAAATTTATTTAAATTTATTTATGCAACTCTTTTATGATTAATTGCACCGAATAAAAATGGAGTAAATGATTTTTATTAATCAATTGTGTTTTCTCTTGATGAAGTATGCTTAGTAAATTGCTTTTGATACTTCATGCTCGCGATTAACAGTGGACCTTTTCAAAATCTAATTTAGGCAATGATTAGAATCACAATTTCCTTTGATTGGAGTTATAATGTCTAGAATTGCATGATAAGAATTTTTACTGAATCACATAAATTTTGGTGAATGGTGGAATCCTGATCCCCGGTAAAAATTCTCTCCCATATTTTGTTAATATTGTGCATATAAAATTATTTATTTATATTTATTAAGTCTAAAAAAAATTATCCTTCACAAATCCGAGAGTTTGAACCTTCATTACTACAACCACGAAAAATTTAATAATCATTTTGGCGCCGCCGACGCGGATTTGTGCTTAGGTAGAATTTTTAGGTTTTTATTATTTTTTTTACTATTATTTGTTCCTTTTTACGTTTGTTTTTGTGTCTTTGATTTACAGGTTCGAAGTGGAATACTAAGGACTTGGGAACAAAAAGCTTAAAGCTAAAAGCTAAAGGAGAAGAAAAAAAAAAGACATAATTTTTTTTTTTTAGGATTTAATTTTTATTATTAATTTTTTTTTGTATATAGATTTTTTTTTTTTAGAATTTGTAAATAGGCTTTATTTTTCATAATTTTTGTAATTTTTGGACTTTTTATTTGGACTTTATTCTTTTTTTTTAACCCTACGGAAGGGTATTATTAAAAAAAAAAAATTATATAAACTGTGTGCAGGGAAGGACGACAATTACAATATCGTCTCGGCCCCTCGGGTTCGTACATGACATAGGAGTCGTGGCCCGAGTCGACTTCAACGGTTCATCCCCCGTCTGGTACGAATATGGTACGAATTTGGTTCATCCCCCATCGAAACACTCGCGAATCTCCTGTAAGCGAGTTACTGTATTCCTTAAGGTGATTCATTGATTGAGGACGAATTTGGACTGTTTTTAAATTCCTAGTAAAGGGCAAGGCCTGGACAATACAAGATAAGGGTTCGGATTTCATCACCGCTCCCTTCTTGCCCGCCTTAGGAAAACGAAACCTAACGCGAACCCAAGCTTAAAACTTGACTAGAACGAGACCGAAAGGGTATCGCGCTTATCAGGAAAATTTTTCGAAGGATATTGGTTACTTTCTTAAGCACACCTCGAAGTTCATGATGGTTTCTGTGAGTTGAATGCGTGACTGCGCCGCCTTGTGATAGCGGTGAGGCCTTGGGTATCAAACCACTGAGCTTCCCTCGCCTCAATTCAACTTACTTTGACTCGGATTGATTCCAGAGGGGTTTGCTTAAACTGTAACGAATTCCCCTTCGAGAGATAGAAGCAAGTCTAGAAACAATCTAAGTGGAGCCATCATGCTTGTTGTTTGCTAGATTTTATAGGTTTTATTTGGTCCAGTCAGCCTTGTTTGTGGTTGTGTAGAATTCCCTTGCAATTAAGAATGTCGAACTGGTATGATAGAAGCCAATACAATGAGTATCGACCTGAATTTGAATATGGACATCATCAGTTTTATGACCATGGTGGGAATAGTAGTTGGGAACGCCAACCTTTTCAAGGTTATGGTTCATACCATAGTGATCCCAATTACTATCCACACACGAATTGGTCTTACGAGCAAGAAAATCAGGAATATTATAGTACTGGTCATGCGTTTTTGGAAAATTGCTTAAAAACTAGTCCTGATTATGACATTTCTAAACCTGTTCAATCTCTAGAAGAAACCTACCAACAAATTCGAAGGGAGTATGAACGTGTAGTTAGTTCAAGAGAAGAGAGTACACAACGGTCTAAGATATTCAATGAGACTTGTGAACGTATAAGTGTTACGCTCAGTGAAATTCAAGCACGTTTAGAGGCAGAAAATGAACAGTTAGCTAATGCTGCTCAAAATAATCTAATTTCCAAAATAGTGTTTCCAATTCTACCCTTGATATCAATAGTGAATATTTGCCCAATCTAGAGGACGAGGTTAGAATAAAAGACACTACTTATTTAGATAAGGTTCAATCATCTTTGTACTATTATGATGATGAGGATAGTAGTAATGAAGAATCTGAAATATGTAGGCATAGTGATCAGGAATCTATTAATCCAATTGAGCTTTATAATGATTATATTATTTCTAGTTCAAATCCAAATAATTTTTATGATTATTCACATATTCAAAAGGACGAGGATTTGATTAGGGATACCACCGTTTTAGACGATGTAGTTTTTCCTTTTGATTACGAAGCCGATAGTGGTTTAAAGGAACGGGTTCATTTCGAAAATACTATTTTAGAGTCTAGCGACTTAGAAACAATAGTCTTGGAAGAAGAAGATAGACCCGTAGAGATGAGTAAATATGCACTACCTGATAATAACTTAGAAGAATCTCTTGAATATTTTAAGGACTCTGAAGATACGGAAATTCAAGAAATAATTAGAGGTCTATCTAGAGACACTGAAAACTCTAAGTTTGGGGGTGATTATGACTTCCCTAGTGCCTTACCTTTAACTCTCAGAAATTCCCCACACTTAGGACTTGATATCTGTGCCTCGACCATTTTACAAGATTACCTTCATACTCGTTTTCCCGAGCCTAATGATGTCCATGAAGGAGTGTAGTCGTTAGAAACCCATCCTCTGATTGATGTGGTTTGCCCAGGCTATGATCCCCAGATTGACTTTGTTTTCCCACCAAATAGTTTTCTTCCAACTGTGAGAATGTTTATATTCCAAATGTGTCGAATATTAAGTTGTGAGACTAAACCTAAATGCTTTAGGAAATTAGAATCGACACATTTGCTTAAGAATGACCACTACTCTCATTTTGGTCAATTATGTAAGTCAAATCTTATTGACTTAGAGGATCCTCAGTTATTTAGGTTATTATTGTGCGCTTCTAAGATCATATTTGAGTTTTTCCAGATTCTAGGACCTAATAATTTGGATCCAACCTATGAAGAAACGCAGCCAATGAAAATATTCTATTTAGACCCTTTCATAGAACCTGAACCTGAACCACAATTAGCAATAGTTATCAGGAAACTAGGTAAGGGCATGCTAGTGTTGTTCATTTCGTTGGTTCACTGCAGTTTCCTTTTGTCAGCTCTTTTTGGTTTTAAAGACCCACAGTTATTCCGGCTACTGTTATACGGTTCGAGTTGACTAAACCTTTCCTACGTCTGGCTGAAGACTTTAAACTTAGCACTTCTTGGGAGGTAACCCAATCTCATGCAACACGGTAATATCCTTCCTTAACTCTTTTTTCTTCAAATGGTAACAGTTTCTCCTTGTTCATGATTTTAGTTTCATCTTTAGAACATTGAGGACAATGTTAGATTTAAGTTTGGGGGTATGGGAGAAACTTTTTAGTTGCAATAAATAAACTCCAGAGCCTAGAAATTTATGCGTATTTAGGATGGCACTAACCAATCTAAGTGGATGGAAGCATTTTGGTTGTAGGAGTTGAGGAACCAATCTGAATAGATGGAAACATCTAAAGAGTCTATTCATAAAAGCACAGAGCTCAGATGTTAGAAATAACATGATAGTTTCACCATATTTCGTTGAGTCCTTTTCACTTCTATTTTTATTTTTTTTATTTTAAACTATGTTTCTCTAAGTGATTAGGTGGGGCACACGATTCAAGTTGTTACCACTGTTAGGGTGAATTAGAGTGACTGAGTTACTAAAAAAAAAAAAAAGACCGGACCAGTTAGACCAATCGGAATAAGTATTAACACTTGGATAGCAATATGCGTGTGTTCTCCCTGTTTCTGTCGCCTAAGCAAGCGTGGAATGCAGGACCCGTGGGAACTATCGTGTAATCTGCAAGAAGCATGCTCTTGGATCAAAAAGATCTATTCATGCCGTTAAGTTTAAAAAAAAATGGTTATTGTTCTGTGTAGTCAACTGCTGGTTCCCTTGTATTTGCCAGTTTGTTGATCTAGATTTAAGTTATTGACCGCTGGTTCCCTTGTATATGCCAGCAGTGTTGATATTAGTCAGACGGGTATCTCAGTCCATTAGGATAGGTTCATTTTAGCAGTGGCCTTCAGACAGATATGTGAAACATTGATCATTTGGTCAACATCAACACCATCTATGTTTTTCTATATCCATCTCTTAATCTTTCCATGTGATTAGTTTGACTCCGAAAATGATGTCCATAGTGCAACTATCTGAGTAGAGCTCTGTCACTTATATATGAATTTTAGTATGCTTGAGTGCAAACTCGTGTACATCAATTGGAATTTCGCATCAGGGTTCTTCCTCTTAGAGTCAATAATTGTATGCCAACCAAGGAGGTTCTTTAGTGCTTTCCAAGGTTTTGCGTAGATAGTTAGGGTATGGAGTAAAGGTTTTGTGGGTACACCTCTGGTAAACCCTCCGGAGACAACACTCCGCCACTAGGGCCACCTAGGGGTTCAAATGATTTTCCTTTCTAGAATAAATTTGCTCGAGGACTAGCAAATAATAAGTTTGGGGGTGTTGATAGACGCATTTATGTGTCTAATATGTCTCTATTGTATGTATTGTTAGTGCTCAATTTTGTATTTATTGTGTTCTTTTATGTCTTTGTAGGAATTTTTAGAGAAATAAGCCCTTGCGGCGAAATGGGATCAAAAAGCAGTGTTTTACATCCCGGAGAAATGTATCGTAGGCACCTCAGAAATGCACCGGAAGCATCCCAGAAATGTCCCGGAGGAACCCATAAAAATTACTATTTCCACCCAAAAATTACTATTTCCACCCAATTGCTATTCACACCCAAGATCTGGTTAAGGGGCATCCATCTTCTCTTTAAATTCAAAGACAGCTTTTTGGCGGAAAAATATATTCAAAACTGACAGATTTGTGATCGAGAAAATGAAGGTGTTTTAGTGCGATTCAATCGCTGGAATTTGGTGGGAAGTTGTGATATGGGATAGGGAACACATTGTGGGCATCGAATTCGATCGGAATTGGCTGGAAATCCTGGTTTGAGTCACGAGCTCAAAACAGAGCAACGTGTCCTGTAACACGAGTTTGATTGTGTGTTTTCCATGCATGGAGTGTTTTGGAGGAGTTCGATGACTTCAGAGGCGTGGGGAAGGTTAACTAGAGCGTGCAGGATCAAAGTTTACGTGTGTAGAAGCCAAAAATGGAAATTATTGTTAAATATGGGCAGCGAGAAATGACGGGATTAATGGGAGATTATATGGTGTTATGGTCGGATATTTTTGTTCTAAAACACTATAAATACAAGGCTAAAGAGTTTAGAAGAGTTGGAGAGTCTTTGGGAGAGTTTAGGAGCCGAGAAGAATCGAAAGAAAGTCACGAAGGAGAAAAGCTTGCTTCTGGTGCATGGAAGAACACGGAGAACATAATACCCTCAGGGACAGTCGTTGATTAGTGTCGCTTAATTGCGACAATACTCAATTCCTTTCCCCGACTTCGGGACAACATCACCTCTGTTGTATCATTCTTTTTGAACGCTCTATATGTGTCGCAAACACTGTTGTAAACCGTTTTCTCCATTTTCTCTTGATTGTAAACAACTTTTGAGTATCAATGAATCAATTTGAGAGGTTTTTCATCATGAGTAGCTAAACCCAATCCCAGGGGTGACGGAGGAAGCCATTCTTCCAAAAGTTATGTGGTAAAATTTATTTAAATTTATTTATGCAACTCTTTTATGATTAATTGCACCGAATAAAAATGGAGTAAATGGTTTTTATTAATCAATTGTGTTTTCTCTTGATGAAGTATGCTTAGTAAATTTCTTTTGATACTTCATGCTCGCGATTAACAGTGGATGTTTTCAAAATTTAATTTAGGCAATGATTAGAATCACAATTTCCTTTGATTGGAGTTATATTGTCTAGAATTTCATGATAAGAATTGTTATTGAATCACATAAATTTTGGTGAATGGTGGAATCCTGATCCCCGGTAAAAATTCTCTCCCATATTTTGTTAATATTGTGCATATAAAATTATTTATTTATTTTTATTAAGTCTAAAAAAAAATTATCCTTCACAAATCCGAGAGTTTGAACCTTCACTACTACAACCACGAAAAATTTAATAATCAGTCCATCATTGGTTATGTAATCTAAACTCTCACTTCTATCATTGGAACATTCTTAGAGGATGTTACATAGTTGTTACACCATTTCTCGTCAAAGCAATTTTCAAAGTGATTGAAACATATCATGACTTTCGTCACTTGGTAAAGATAAACTTGGTCGAAGCGAAAATCTTACCAACACATATTTTGAGATATAGATAGGCGAGGTATACTCGGCTTGACCAAATGTGTATAATCTAAGTCTATATATATATAGCATACGACTTTTTGTCTCAAGAAGTAGGAGATAGAGTAGATAGACTTTTGAGTGACAGATAAGTTCAAGTCTTCACATACCTTTTTGTCGAGAAGTTCCACCGGTTCCTTGAGTAGTTCTTCTACTTGTATGATAAATCGCCATGAAGTCCTTGAGCTCAACTACACTTTCTATCCTAGTCCGAGACTTATCTATAATAGACTAGAAATCAAGACTTATAGTTTTGATCACTAACATTGACAAACATGCTTGAGATAGCAACGCATGCGAGTTCGACCGAGCAATGCTCTAACAATCTCCCCCTTTGTCAATTTTAGTGACAAAACTATCAATACATACGGAATACATAAAAGATAAATTAAGTAGCTCCTATTCCACATGTCTAATCTTCAACATTCCTCGAAATCTTCGTCACTTCCAAGTACTACAATGATCCCAAAGGTTGTAAGTTTAACATCACCGTTGTTGAAGATCCGTATCTATAACAATGAGAAAGCATCGGTCTCGATCATTGTTATACAGTGTCATAGTATTATTACAAGTTCAATTGTATCACAACTTCAACAATAATACTATGGTGATATGTATCACTCCCCCTTAGTCAATACTCCATCTCACATGGAAACCACTCCCCCTTACATAATGACCCGAAAACCATATGTATTTGTAGTGTGAACTACATATTAATTCTCCCCCTTTTTGTCAATAAAATTGGCAAAGGTACAAGAATGGGATCATAATGAAATTTCCGTAAGAGACATTTCATGACTAAAAACAAAGAACACACATCATCTTATTTAGATGCAATCATATAGCCGAAGCTAATAGCATTCATCAAGGAGTTTAAAGATACAAGATAACCACTCTAAAATTCCACAGCCGCACACCCCTCAAGATATGACCATTAAGCACAAGTTCAAAAGAACTCTCCCCCATTTGATGTCATTCCCGAAAGAACAACAAGAGCGACCTTAATTTCGAAAGAAAAGAAGGATTTTATTGGACACCAAAAACCATAAGAATGATTTTTTATATCTAAAAACTCAATCAAATTAATCACAAGTAAAACCCGTGACTAATTTAATCGGTATACGCAATCAAATTAAACACAAAAAGTGATCAATTCAATTGTTTGTGCTCAACATAAGAAAACTCATGGAGACACAAAAATACTCAACTGGATTAATTACAAGAGAAACCATAATTAATCTAATTGGAATACACAACCAAAATAATTACGAAAGTAATCAATTTAATTGTCAATTGTTTTGCTCGGCATAAGAAAACTTACAGAGCAATAACTAAATAACCAAACAAGATGATTAATTTAGTTCAAAATGATCAACATAAAGTACCTTACGGAACAACCAACAAAGCTAATCAAAAATAATCAACTTGGTTGTATCTTGCTCAACATAAGACACATTACATACCCTCACAGTAATACATACGAATATGGATCAGGGATGATCAATACTGTGGAATACACAAGGATTCATTCTATCTTCAATCATTATTTGCATAACAACAATAATAGACATAATCCTTGAAAACAAAAGATTTTAACCTATCTTCCATCAAAATCATTGACAATATAGGCTTAACTTCTGTATTTGTCAAAAGTCCATTTATCCTTTTACCAGTACGTGAATACCGAACACGAACGACTTTACTTTTGACAAAGTATGAGACCTTCAAGTTCACGGACGCAAACATACATATCCCATAACAAGTTGCAATATCATAAATCATAAAGATTAAATACTGCAAAACATCATCCTCCAAATAGTTTTAGAATATAAACCAATAAATCTAAAAACATGAAGATGAAACCTTTGGGCATCGCAATATGTAATCATAATAATGGCTATTCCAAACTCTAGTAATCCTTCCAAAAATAAGAATAAATTCTCATAATAAGTTTCCTAGGAAACAAGACAAACTCGTAATGCACATACAAGATGATTTGTCCTTATAGGGTAGAATCAATCTTTTTCGCATGGATTTACACCAATAATAGCTACCAAAGGCGTATAAAAAGATTTTCTTAACAAATAAGAACATACAAAGTCAATAACAACTATGCACCAAAGTTCACAAAGGATGATTGTGAACATTCAAGAATTCCATAGCACTGCGTACTATTTTCCATTCTTGAACTTACTTCTTTGTGATTCACCAAAAACATCTTTTAAAATCTACAAATTATCTTAGAAGATTAGTACTCCAAGAATCCAAGTGCCCAAGTTCAAGAGAAGTGGAACAAGTGCAACGAAACGGAGCGAAATACTCAAAAACAAGAGACAGGAGAAATACCATTATTAACTCATCCAAATTCAATAATTATCACCTCCATTTTTAAGATAATTCAAAGAGGAAGATAATGCAAAAATAATGAGGTCATTCCGAATTCGTACGAAGAAGTTACGGCCAAAACAAATTTACCGAATATCGACGTCAAGTATGCATACGGGTTTGCAAACGAATTTTCAAGTCCGCGAACTTAACCCCTGGATTTTGATTTTAAAAGATGTTATGCATACCTGGTAGGTGTACCATGAAGTCCAAACATCCCGAACTACTATTTTCAAACCTAAATGTTTAAGAACCTTAAACACAGATCAAGTTAGGTAGAAAAGAACGATAAGAAAGGTACGTGAATCATTATAAGTTCTCTAAACAAATAAAAGTACAAATCTTGCTCAAGTTTATAGACATACCTTTTTAGATGAATCCAATTGAATTCTACAGCCTTACCGAACATAATCTGTGCGCCCCAATTTTCGTGCTTCCCTTACCATATACATAGCAAGGCATTTCTTGGTGATGATGCACTTACAACACAATCAAGTTGTGTTGGGGTGAACAAGACCTTTGGATTATCATGAAAGGGATCACTTTTATAGCCTTTCACATCCAATTCCATTTTTCCAAAAAACTTGTTAAGTTCCAACATCATGGATACTGCCTTCTCCATAGTCATGGAATTTTCTGGAAGATCATTCCTTTTCACACTCAAAACATCATTGACTTTCTTTGGTATCCACTTTTGAGTGCGTTTAGGAACGACCGAAACCTTCTTCCCATTACTCTCTTCAAGATTTTCCGGAAGAGAATTGGATTGACTATTCTTTTGCAAGTTAGTCTTTCTCCAATTGGGAGCATCAGATCTTCTCTTCGTCTTTACGAATTTATCCTTTTGATAACCATTACAATTGTGAAAAGGATTCGTATGACGTTTATAGGCAAATATAGGCTTATCACAACACCGATTCGTTTTCCTAAGGGTTGGACAGTTACAACCTGTAACGTTGAGAGGATTAGTCTTAACGTATGATCTTGGTTTCACAACTTCTTGTGATGCCCAAACATGAATTTCATGAAGTTTCTCATTCCTTATACGGAAACGACATCTCCTTTCCAGGTGACCTTTATTTCTGCAATAGTGGCAAACATAAGGAATGTTCTTACCTCGATCTGTATGTGCTGACTTTGGAGGTTGATATACTTTTCTCTTTCGAACCTCAACTGCCGGTGAAGGTATTTCACTTTTGCCATCAGTGGAAATCTTTTGTTGAGAAGAATCACTATCCTTGACAAATTTTACCTCTTTGCTAATACTTGGAGCATCTATTCCCTTATAGCCCAATCCTCGTGTATCACGATGATTTTTACTTACTCCTAGCATAGTGGTTAATTTGCTTGAACTAGTATTGAACTTTTTCAAGTCATCTTCCAACATCTTGATTTTATCAAGAGCAGCAGCTAAATCAACCTCAAGGCGTTTATCTCGAGCGAGACAAGTACTTTCTCTGTCATCAAAACTAATTTGTTGAGAGTTAAACCTTGCTTCAGATTCTGCAAGTTTCTTTTCCAACAAAAAGTACTTTTGATAAAGATTATCACATTCAAGTGACTTCATACGTAGGTTTTCCTCAGAATCCTTGAGGATCGATTCGTTAGAACGATTCGAAACATAAACACCTGCGTAGCATCTTCTCAATTTCTTGTTTTCTCGACAGAGAGGAGTCAAAAGAGGAGTGACATGAGAAGTTGTCATTTTCTTCTTTTCTAACGAATTCAAAACCTTCACATACTCAGAGACTTCCTCATCAACATCTCTATCAATATCTGAATCACCTTCATCAGAAAGTTCATCCAACTGTTCTTCTAGGCGTGTTTCCCAGACTTCAAAAGGTTTTATATTAAGAGAATGTTTAGATACTGACCTAGATGTGACGGTCCTCTCCGGTGAATCCAAGATTTGAAAATCATCTGGTAATTTATGAACATGTACGTTATTAGAGATAGACTCGACCATAATCAGATCGCTACAAACACAAACTTATGAGGTCTTAAACGTGTTTGCTTGCTCTGATACCAATTGAAAAACCGGGGGTCTAACAACACCACCCAATATTTCACTTAGCAATATGTATGAACAAACTCGAATATACTTTAAAGAGAATCAACAAGATTCAATCAATTAAAAGTATATCAACGAGTTTATGTCTCTCTCTTGATTTGATTTCCTCAAACAGAAACTGCGAATACTAATCAAATACAAGGAATAACTTGGATGGTACCAAAGACCAATATCCAAGTGTCAATCAATATCAATCAACAACTGTTAGGTCGGATTCTCCAATTGATTGATCTAACGCACAACCTGTATTATTTCAATTATAAAGATAAAACAATATAATGCGGAAATTGAAATTACACAGACACCAGAAATTTTGTTAACGAGGAAACTGCAAATGCAGAAAAACCCCGGGACCTAGTCCAGATTGAATACACATTGTATTAAGCCGCTACAGACACTAGCCTACTCCAAGCTAACTTCGGACTGGACTATAGTTGAACCCCAATCAGTCTCCCACTGATCCAAGGTATAGTTGTACTCCCTACGCCTCTGATCCCAGCAGGATACTGCGCACTTGATTCCCTTAGTTGATCTCACCCACAACTAAGAGTTGCTACGACCCAAAATCGCAGGCTTTGACAATAAACAAATCTGTCTCACACAGACAAGTCTATCAAAGGATCAATCTGTCTCCCACAGAAAAACCCTAAAGTTTTTTGTTCCGTCTTTTGATAATAATCAAGGTGAACAGGAACCAATTGATAACCCGGTCTTATATTCCCGAAGAACAGCCTAGATTAATCAATCACCTCACAACAATCTTAACCGTATGGTAGCGAAAGAAGATGTTGTGGAATCAAAAACAACGAGACAAAGATGTTTGTGATTACTTTTTATATCTTTCCTATCGGAGATATCAAATTTCAAGCCAATCAATCTGATTGTACTCGTACGATAGAAGATGCAAGATCAGATCACATAACTACGATAAAAGTAGTATCGGTCTGGCTTCACAATCCCAATGAAGTCTTTAAGTCGTTAACCTGGTTTTAGAATAATAAAACCAAAGGTTAAAGGAGAACCGACTCTAGTACGCAAACTAGTATCACACGTAAGGTGTGGGGATTAGTTTTGCACAATACTAGATGTTTCCTTTATATAGTCTTTCAAATCAGGGTTTTGCCTTGGTAACAAAGCAATCAATATTCACCGTTAGATGAAAACCTGATTTAGATTCAAGCTAATATTTATCAACCGTTAGATCGAAAACTTAGCTTGTTATACACAAATGAACTGCACGCTTCTAGGTTTGTTAACCATACCCAAACGTGTACATTGTTGATTCAACAATAGTTAACCAAAAGGTTATCCATATGAGCATTTCATACCAACCATGTTATTTTTCACCATAGCTAGTTCAAATGACTCAAATGAACTAGTTAGAGAGTTGTTCAATTGCAAGGAAATCTTATGTAACTACACAAGACACAATTGAAGCAAAGATGATTTGATTCACTTGAATCGGTTCATGAACTTTTATATCCATGGTTTGCAAACTGCATTCCTTAGTCTTTTTAAAGTTTAAGTTCATAAATCATCTTCAGATATATAACCTTGCCAAGTTTGTAGACTAGGTTCGCGGACTTAAGACACCGGACTGAGTTTACAAACTCCAGCAAAAATTCTCGGGATGAGAACTTCGGCGGTTCGCGAACCGGGTTCGCGGACTTAGCTCACGCAAGTAGTTTGTCAACTCCAGCAGAAATTCTAGGGTTTGAGAACTTCGGCAGTTCGCGGACTAAGTTCGCGGACTTGGCACTTGCCATTCTTCTGGTTCTCTTGATCAACAAAGTTCGAAAACTTTGGTTCAAGGAATAGGACTTATACATAAATGTGTTTCCACAACAATGCTTCTGTCCATCATTGGTTATGTAATCTAAACTCTCATTTGAATCATTGAAACATTCTTAGAGGACGTTATATAGTTGTTACACCATTTATCGTCAAAGCAATTTTCAAAGTGATTGAAACATATCATGACTTTCGTCACTTGGTAAAGATAAACTTGGTCGAAGCGAAAAGCTTACCAACACATATTTCGAGATATATATAGGCGAGGTATACTCGGCTCGAAATACCAAATGTGTATAATCTAAGTCTATATATATAGCATACGACTTTTTGTCTCAAGAAGTAGGAGATAGAGTATATAGACTTTTGAGTGACCGATAAGTTCAAGTATTCACATACCTTTTTGTCGAGAAGTTCCACCGGTTCCTTGAGTAGTTCTTCTACTTGTATGATGAATCTCCATGAAGTCCTTGAGCTCAACTATACTTTCTATCCTAGTCCGAGACTTAGCTATAATATACTAGAAATCAAGACTTATAGTTTTGATCACTAACATTGACAAACATGTTTGAGATAGCAACGCATGCGAGTTCGACGGAGCAACGCTCTAACAGTAAGGTTCTGCAGCAATGGTGTTGGGCAATGTATCAGTGGTATCTGCAGGATCCGTGATAGTTGTGCACTGTTGATATTTTGTTGACGTAATCAATCCCAACAGGTAGGATAATAAGAGACTTGCAATAATGGTAGAGACCCCAAAGGTATAAAAATTATTTAACATATGTGGAGGAGATTTAGATTCATGGGAATTAAGATACATTCTTAAATTATTATTTAAGGGTTTTGAGCATTGATTAGGAAATAATTGATGAGATTGTACTTCATGTAACTACTCGACGTGCCCCAAGAGCCAATGGTGCCTCCTAACATGTGATGCAGTATCTGAGCCTGCATAAAATCAAAATCCAAGATTAATACCCAAGGAAAGAATGCTAGGTTTGGTGGCTTACCAATTTTACTCATAAATGGCTGTAAATAGTATTAATTAAGGGTCTATAAAATGAGGTTATCAGAGGATCAGAAAGTTTATACCCAGAAAAGGCAAAGATTAAGAGAAATGAGAAAAATTTAGAGAATGGATGAAACCGGTAATCAAAACCTCCCTGAGAATTCACAAAATCCTCTCCGCATCGTTCCATCATCATCAGGAGAATATGAGCAGGCATGCACTGGAGCTAGAAAGGTTAAAGAATGATTTGGTAGAGGAGATAAACAGGCATGCACTGGAGACGATTTGTCAGAGGAATGAAAGGGAAGAAATTGTTGCACAAGAATTGGCTCTTCAGAGACGTGAACAAGAAGAAATTGATGCTTTGTTTGAGGTATGTAAAGTAAAACACTTTGATAGGTTGACAAGAAAGAGGGAGAGAGATCAGCAAAGGCAGAGAAGCATAAGGGTTATGGAAGTGCCACTGAAAGTGTTCCAGAGGAGTCTCAGAATGGGTTTGAATACCCAATTGAAGAGATGAACACCAATGATGAGGACTCAGATGCTGCAGATGAAAGGAAGAGGATTGAGGCTTATCATGAGAGGCAACTTCACATAAGATTTGAAGATGAGCGAGCCAATCCGAAGATATTTTCCAGAACCATGCGTGAAGGAGAACCGAGTAATCATGATGAAGAAATTTTATAGGATGAAAGTGATGAGAGTGAAGAAAGTGAGAGTGAGGGGAGTTCGTCACCAGACCAAAGTCAGGTATCTCCTACATCATCAAGCAGCGATTATAGTGAACAGTATGCAGAGGAGGAGAATTGGAGCTACGATGAAGATGACTTTTAGAAGTCCCTTCTGGAGTACTGAAAGAATCCAAGTCCTCAAATTTTGGACAAATTTTGAAGACGATTAACAAATTTTTGATGAATTGGCTTTCTCGGTACTTGCTCTTTTCCTTTTTTTTTTTTTTTTTTTTTTTCTGATGCAGATGATAGCAATGGTGGACTTCTTTTGCTTCTTCTTATCCTGGTGGTCGTCTTTGTTCTTAGTTTTATTAGTATTTTGTTGTTGGTAACCAACGGTGTTAACTGTAGTGATGGTAGGGTGGTTATGGGTGATAGTTATGGGAGTATTTTGTGTAGATTTGGGGATGAGAACCTCAAGAATTTCAATATTTTATAAAAATTGCTGGTGAATACTGATGTTATTTTGAATTTCTTCAGTTGTGGTTGCAGTAATGTTAGAACTTCGGGTTATATCATTGAGTAGATTTTGAGGGTCAGGAGTAATGATCTTGTTCCTATTGATTTCAGTGTTGTTGTAGGTAGTCTTGTGGTTGCAAATTTTGATTACAATCTTGATGAAGTAACTTAGATAACCAACGATGGAGAATAATAGGAACTTGAATTGAGCAGAGTAAGAATTGCTTAAGGAATTTGGTAGTTGCATTAGGAATTTCTCAAACCAATTACAGTGGGGAAGAAGCTTACGTCATGCTTACGGAGCAAAGCTCTACTTTTTTGTTTGGTTCAAGTTTTTGGATCAATTTGTCCCTGAAGTTGAGATTATTTATATTCTATTATCTTCATGTTGCTGTTGTTTTAAGTAAGAAAAATTTCTAATACTCATTTTTTTGGTAAGTCCAAAATTGTATTAATATCAACAACAAGTGATAGGAGATTCAATATCCTATGAAAAACTAAAATAGGTTGAAAATATGAAAACAATTATGAGAAAAGAATATGTATACGTCGTAGACGACTAAATGTAGTAAAATGTACATCTAATAAAAACCCATAAAACATAATAGCTGAAATTTTCCCTGATGTATATATAGCGTATTTAGATACACATTTAGAAGTAACTCTTTGACTTCTAGAAGTGAAAAATAAAGAAGTTAGTTTGGGTGTAAAATTTCAGAACGACTTTTAGAAAAAAAAATCGACCTTTTGGTATCCAAACGTGCTATTAACAAGGAAAGAAGTTAGTTTGCTTCTGATTTGTGCTTCTGGTATCCAAACGTGCTATTTGGGTTTTTGCTCTCCACAAAGACAAATAATATCAAGTTTTATCTCCTCTTATGGATAAGTTTTTTCTTCAATATTCGCTCTAGACCGCAGTGCTAGGTTTATGCTCAACCCTTATCTTTTCCTTGTTATTTATATATGACTGGACAAGAGATCACCCTACTTCTACTGGACAACAATTCATCTTGCTCCTCTATCTGGACAAACGGTACACCACTCTTCAGAACCGCCCTCACATCTGCTTTTAGTTCAATGTACGACCATTTAAGTCTACAACTTTACTTCTACTAGATCAGGCCATAGGTCCTTTTCAGAACCGACCTCTTCGCAGATCCTCTTCAACGCTGGCCATATATCATTTTTCGAGTCTATTTTTGTGCATGCTCCTGTAAAGAATGTATAATTGGCATGTTAATTTGATTCTAGATTAGTTAACGGATGACCCAGTAGATGGGGAAAAACGAGTTGCTGGTTTTTACGGAATTGAGGAGACGACCGTGCGGAGGAAATTCCTTGAACCGAGCGAACTTTCAAACCTCACACACATGCACTGCAAGAAGGGAGTGCTTTGAATTCGAGAGTTCAATCTGTAGTACTCCGTCCTAAACCAAGACAATGGTCGTTCCAGAGTAAATTCGGTCACAAGAGAGGATGGGTCGATATGTAGGAGGGAAGCTGAGAAATGTGTGAGATCAATGGTGATCGAGATTGTAGGTGTGATGTGTATTCTGCATAAGAAAATTCTGAATGATTGAATTTACTCAGTTGAGAATGATTGCTCAGACGATGAGTTCGTGTAGACGAAAAATTGTCTGTATGAACGTTCTTGTCGAGAAATTTTTGTCCTTTTCAATCATGATTTAGATACTTATGTATATTGCTGGAATTGTAAACACCTTGATCCCATGAAGTGTGACGGTTGTTGAAGTTAAAGAGTGGGGAAGTGGGAAATCGTGTCAAAACCAGTTACTCATCGTGCGGAGACTTGGTTGATTTTCCATCCACTACTTTGCTAACTCCTTTAACTGATTGCAAGACTTGATCACATTCTCGTCGTGTGTATGGACACACGTGCCGTAGAATGCCAGACCAAAACCCTAGTTAATATCCCCCCATGTGACACGATTGACGTCTCGTGGTTTTGGTTAGTCAGTTGCTGACTTCGTGGGACGATGAGTCCATGTATTGCTGAGTTGAACGTGATTTGCAAATGTTTTGAAAATCACAAATTGAACGTGTCTGTCGAGACAGAGGTATAATTCTTAAATGTGGATAGCTATAGTGAACAAATATTGTTCATTTGATGAGTCGTTGAATACTAGTAGTTGAACTAATATTCCTTGATGCGAGCAAATGTTGCTCATCTGAGCAAATATTGCTCGTTTGATGAATTACTGAATATTGATATTGATAGTTGAACCGATATTCTTCAATGCGAACAAATATTGTTCATCTGAGCGAATGTTGCTCACTTGATGAATTGTTGAATATTGATAGTTGAACCAATATTCCTTAGTCTGAGCAAGTATTTCTCATCTGAGCAAATGTTGCTCATTTGATGAAGTATTGGTAGCAGGACCAAATAAATATTAATTTAAAATACTGGCGACCGAACCAAGTATAATTAATTAGAGTGCTGATCATGGGATCAACATAAAATTTAGTTTTTGAATCTGGAATTATGAACCTTGGACTCAAAACCCTAATTTTGATCAATCATTGAATTGATGATTAATTGAAAATAATTTACGAAATGAATGAGGGACCAGGTATATGGGATGATGAATCAACCATGTAGTGCCCAGATGCTCAAGTGAGCAAAATATCAAAGTCTCTTGAAGACCAGTTGGTGAAAATATGATTAAATGATGATTTAATCCTTTATTCAAACAACGTTCGTCTGAATCTTAGGTGATAAAACCTAATAAATTATGAAGAGATGAAGGACCGACTAAGGGATCATGAAAATCGGCCCTGGTTGGTCACGGGGTCGACTGACGATCGTTTTATGAAGTTCCAAATTGCTTGGAATAATTTTGGACCTAATACGTGCAATTGCGCAAATAAGGTCAAATCGTGAAAATGCATGGGACCGGCTCCTTGCAAGCCACAGAGCCAACCTTGGTCGGTCAAGGTAATATGCTCATGTCATCACAGTGTTTGTGTCTCAGTCCTGAGAATTTTGATATTTTCTAATGTGCGTTTGAGTAATATTTTGAGAAATATGAAGAAATCAAGGATTTTAGCTGAAACTGAGAAAACTTCATGAGATGAAGGAAAAATAATAATAAAAATGAATGAATCATGAAGTGTGGGACCGGCTATGGCCAAGGCATGGCCGTCTGGCCAAAGATCCCGGTCCCAAGGCGCTTTTTCTAATTTTATAATATTTTTCATGATTTTAGGGAAATATCATAAAATCAAGGAGTTTGTAGAAACCAAGGAGTTTGTTAAAATCAAGGAGTTTTCATGAGATGAGGGAAACATAAGAAATAACAATAATAAAATAAGGGGCGTGCGGGACCGGCTAGGGCCCGGTTCCACGAGCTTCCCTAATTTTATATTATCTTTCATGAATTGAAGGAAATTTCATGAATTTAAGAATTTTTCATGAAACGAAGGATATTTGTTCAAATGAAGAGATTTTCGTGAGATCAAGGGAAATAATACAAAAATATGATAGAATATAAACTTGGACGTGGGACTGGCCACGACACGACTTGCCGGCTGGTGGGCCCAGTCCCCAAGCGCCTTGATTAATATTTTATTATTTATTATTTTCTTCCTATTTTGCATAAGTTCATCGTTCCTTCGTATTTTGGAATGCTCGTTCGTGCATTCAGGTGCTCGTTAGTGCATTATTGCTGAGTACACTTGCACCATTTTGGTCGGGTCTTACTCGATAGCGGCTCAGATGCCGATTGGTTGAATATTTATCACTAACCCGTGGAATTCTGCTAGGAAACCACGAATTGAAGTGACGAAATATTATGAACAATCGTAGAATATTTCTGAATATTCAATTAACGATCAGAAATAATTAATTGATGGCTCTATACTAGCAGGCACGCTGTCTAGGAGCATTAATTATTTGTTTATTAAGAGATATGAGCTTGTTGAAGCGTCATACTTCTTTTATATAGTCAGGGATAACATTGTTGCATCCTTAAGACGTTATTGCTCTATACTAGCAGGCAAGCTGTTTAGGAGTCGTCCAATCATTCGATTCTATATGGGAATAATTACTGAAATTGCTCAGTATGTATGAGATATGACGTTGCCTCAGCTGAGAGACTGCACATCCACATATACTCTGAGAGATAATATTCTCATTTAGAGATTCTTGTGGCACGAGCTTTCATGCTTTCGATGAGAGACATGAGTCTCAATACTCATCTGATTGCTGGATCAGGAGTACATACAATTATGGTTTTATGATTTTAGCCTTTATCGAAATCCACCATCTACATTAAGTCCCCTGCTTAGTAAGGGACAGTCATGTTCCTCAGTCAGTACTGAATGGTGATTTTCCAGTTATGAACGAAATAAGTAATTGAACTTAGTCGTAAGATAAGATGTTACCGGAATTTCGATTGCGCGAGTGGACCACGGGTTGAACGAAATTCCAGTGGCATGATAGAGCGTCGTCTAATGAGCATAAATTGGTGTTGAACCACTGATTTGGTGATGGGACTTGATCAATTTAGGACTCACGGGCCCGGCCCGAAAAGGAAATCTTTGTGAAATTAGGTTTTGGAAATAAAATTTGATATAAAAGGAATTAATCCCTCCCTTTTTTTTACCTTCACACGATCGGCCACCACCTTCATCAACTCTTCATCTTCCTCATGTCAGGGGAAAAAAAATCGTACGCCGGAGCCGACTGTCACCGCCCATTGCCGCCGAATTTCGGCCAACTCCGACGCCGACCAGGTACGTTAATTTTTTTTTTTTTGCTGATTTCATGAGTTGTTCATGCTTTGATCATGTTGAAATTATATACATGCGCATATATGAGTGCGAGTTTTGTTGAAAACCCTTGTTTTCTAGAAAACGTATATTCGTTCGATCGTTAGTTTAAGAAACTAGCAATAATCCCTGACTTAGGAGAGATTTCTTTTTATATATAGACCTGCGTCCAGTGATAAATATTTTTTTTATGAGTTTTCATGAAAACCAAAACTTTATCTTGAAAGATTTTAGCTTTCACAAAATCGAAATAAACCCTCGTTTCGAAGACGGACGATAATACGAAGGAAAAATATTTTTTTTTATAAAACCATAATTAGAGTTTTGTGTAATCATTAGAAGCAAAAAATTATTTATGATGAAATAATGTTTTAGTTTTATAATCCCATGGAGAATGTTCACAAATAGAAATATTCATGATTTTATGAAAACCCGAATTTTGCTCGTTTTTTGTAGATTCGAAGAAACGAGTAAGTTTTGGAGTGTTAACTCTTGCATTACAATCACTACTGTTAGTGGAATCGTAAAAAGATAAGAGTTGAGAATTACCATTTTATAGATGTTTGCATGAGCATTTTTCCAATTACTTCATTCCATTGATGTTTGCGCCTTGTATGAACAGTATACTGAAGCAGAGTATTGTGTGCATGTTACCGCTACTTCGCGAGGATGTCTGACTCCCAAGAAAATGATATTTCCAGAGATGATACGTGCATGGATGAGACTTTTATTAGTGAAGAAGAAGAAGAGACACCTGGGATCAAGAATGTCCCAAATGTAGATGATGCGTTTTTTGAGGTTCAGCAGGAAATCGAAAAACGTCTCAAAACCCCAACATATCGTCTTCTGATAAATCCCAGGAGTGTTACTCAAAAGAAGTTGGTGACTCCTAAGACAGTAATCCGATTTTGTCTTGAACGAGGACTTTTCCTTGCGTCAATCATAAAGTTTGAGCTTTCTCGACGACCTTTAGAGAAATTTTCTGGATGAGCGAGGCACATGCTGGGTTTCCCTCGCTTCAGAGATATGTTGGACCAGGCACAAGTAACAAGGGCCATTCAAGCATCTGGAGACTTGTTTATTTTTCATGATGTGCGAGGCATAGTGGCTCTTCTTGCTCGCTGGTGCATTCCGACCCATACCTTCATATGTAGATGGGGAGAGTTTACTATCACCTTAGAGGATGTAGCTGCTTTGTTGCATCTCCCAATCACATAAAATCTTCCTGAGGGTCTTTCAGCTGAGGAGACGGTAATTTCCAACATCTTGGCAGCAGAAATGGAGAGGATCAACAAGGCGTCTGGCAAATTTTGTTATGCTTACTGGTTAATGCGTTGGTGGACAAGAGTTGAGGCTCTTGATTGTCCCGTTGACGGTAAGTTGTCCATTGCTACTTTCTTATGCTTATGGCTGTCCAGAGACGTGTTTGAGGATAATGGGACTTTGTTGAAGCCATTTGTGATTCCTTTTGCTATCAAGATGGCTCAATGTGAGCAACTTCCGATAGGTAGTCTATTCTTGGGTTCTTTGTACTCTAATTTAGATTCCCTGATTATAGACTCCAATGTGTCGAATGGCTTCATGGAAATTGAATGCCATGCCAATACGATGTTTCTCCAAGCTTTGATGTGGGAACACTTTAAGAATTATGCTCCTGTTCCACGTACTATCTTTCCAGGACCGAGTGCTGATGCTCGCCATGTCTTCTATGAGAAAGATAATACCAGGATTATGCGTTGGTCTACAAAGAAGCCTCGGTTAAAGACACGTCTCATTGATGTCTTAGACAATGAATCCGAGTTCGATTTTCTCCCGTGGGTGTCAATTCCTTCTTGTATTTCCCAGCCAAAAACTTTTAATACTGGAGAGAGTATGGCTTTGGCGTCTGGTGCAGGTCTGAGCGACGGCGAGAGATCTTTCATGCTGAGTTGCACTCCTGGTCACTTGATATCAGCAATATGTGGATAGATTTCAGTGGAAGAATACAACATTGACAAGGAAGCTCGACAAATGGGTATGGATCAGTGTGTTCCAACTTTTCGAAGAAGGAAACCATCAGTCGAGCAACTTAGGACCCATTTAGACCGTACACATATGGAAGGAAGCGATTACTGGTTCCCTTGCTCTGAGAGAATTACATATGTAACTCCAAGTTATGTAGACTTTTGGGATCAGCATCTTGAGCGTCTACATGATTTTGTAACAACTGGTCAACCTCCGGTGAAAGATGCTCCTTCTATTGAGATGATTTCTGCTCGACCAAGATTGAAGTATCTTTCTGGTGATAAACGAAAGACATCTCCAGGATGTTCACAGGTATGAACCCCTTTACATAATCTTCATAAAATTATGATAATTATATTTTGATCATTGCATCAAATTTTTCCACAGGACGGTCGTAATGTGAGACCTCGAATCCGCGTAGATTTCTCAGAAACCGAAGCAGTTATTCATGGCGGAGAAGGCATGAGTAAGAATTATAAGCTGTTACCTAATACCATAAAGTCCCCAGTTGCTTCTTTGGTGAGTTATCAATACTCCTTTTGTTGTGACTTCTTCTTCCGTGTAATTAGGACTGTGAAACCAATATTTGTTATTCAGTTGCAGAACTTTGCTCCATCAAGTATTGACGATCTTCGATTCTCTGCTGCTGGGCAGACGGTTTCTGACTCGAGTGTTGAAGAAGAGGCCGAAGTAAGTATTCCTTCATATAACAAATTATGATGCTTCGTAGATAAAATGCTAATTGTTGAGAATATATCCAGGAGGATGTCTCCATGGAGGTGGATAGTTCTGGTGATGCTCCCTTGGAGAATGGCGATAAAGAAAATTCCCAGAGCTCAAAGCCGAATGAAAGTAATGGTGTTGTCGATGTTGATGCGAGCAACTCTGGTTCTTTGAACGCTTCAGAGGCCACCCAAGTAAGTATTTATCTTGCATTTTATCCATAGAAGTATAAACTTGTTGATTTATGAATGAATGAAAATCCATGCGAATATACGAAAAGCTTTGCCGAAATACATTCAGAACTCATCTTTTCATCAAAAACGCCATAAAATCTTCACCCGATGTCAGATTTTAGCGATCCACATATGTATCCTTATGCCAAGGAAATTTCCAAGCTTTTTTAGAGAAGCTTTTTAAGTTTTGAGAACGTTTAGGGGACGAAATCTACGAAACAGTAAACATCCAGGAGACTTTCAGGAAATTTTCAGCTGGCATGTAGTCCAATGTTTTGGCCACAACTCTTCACTCGTTTATCCAATTGCTATGAAATTTTGATATGTTGTAGAAAACATCCATACCAAGTGAATGGTATATGAATCAAACTTATATTCCTTACCAATTTCTCCCAGTTATTCGTCTCATATAGAGCAGTATAAAATCCTCTCAGACGAGCTTGTTGTAAAACGTGTTTCCATGACTTTCACGTTATTTGCTGATGTTGTGAATGCATGACGATGAACTTTGATGATGTTAAATCATTTATATACTGAATTTGCAATTGCATTTGCTTTTCATGCTTGGATGGCTCTAATCTCATGTAATCTTCGTATTAGGTGCCAAATGCCGAAGTTGAGAATAATGGAACCAATAATGACGACTTGAGCAACCCTGAGGCTATTGATAAAGAGACAACCATATCTGAACTTCAAGGCCATGAGAGTGTTGTTGTTGAAGCAATTAAAGAGATCGAGACTTCAATTGTCGTCGCTTCAGTGGTGGAAGAAATTGAGCCGCGAGTAGAAGAAACTGAAGAAACTATTGCCATGACCGTGGAAGTTGCTCCAGTAATCGAGAATCATATAGTAGTGCATGTATACCTGAGTGCAGGGATTTCTTTTGATCCTCCATTTGACGCATCACTCCCATATCACGAACTGGTTGGTGGATTCAGCGTTCCCATTGGATATGCCGGCTTGTACAAGAAGATGTGGAAGAAATTTGGTCACATCATCGTTACCAGAGATCCCAAGCGTGCTTATTCTTTAACAATGCAAGTAAGTGTTATCTTGTGTGTTGTAAGTGACATATGCGCTAGGGCCAGAAATACTATCACTCCAGATGTACTCTTTGATTGGGAGTTCAACTTGGAGAATTCTGAGAGACTTGTCTTCAACGTGAAGTGGCTTCGTAAGAAGATAAATGCTATCAAGGACTCATGTGAGAAGAACATACCCTTTCCAAATGATGCTGTGATGGAGAAGGAAGACAAGATTGCTAGGTTGACTGAAGAGTTGAACATGGATAAGGCGGCTTTACAAGTCTTGAAGGATACAGAAGAGCAAAAGTCTTTCTTTGCTGATTTTCTTTGATTTCTTTTCATAATCTCTTGAACTTCTGAACTTCTGAGAGATGTGAGGTTTTATTTCTGGTTTTGATTAGTTTTGGATAAGTAGATGATTGAGGATTTTTTGGGTTTGATAGAGATTTTCTTTAAGTAAACTGAATTTTGATAAATTATTGAATTCAAATTACTGAATGCAAGTATTGCAAGCATTTTGGAGAAATTGAAATACAATGAAAGAAAATTCTAAACGCCAAATATTTGGGGTGTTCGTGCCTTGAACATCCAATACCTTGAATATCCAAAACCTTAAACATCAAAGTCCTTGAGCCAATTCTCGTGTATTACGGCCACAGTCTGCTTGCTATCAGTGTTGATTAATTTGTAGTATCCAACAGCAACAGACTTAGAGATCATAAAAGGTCCTTCCCAGTTGGAGTTCTTTGCAAAATGAAAGTTACACTTAGTTGCTTTGAAAACTATATCTCCTTCCTGGAATTTGTTAGACTCGATCATCCGTGCTCTGAATATCTTCTGTTGGTTTGGGATCCTTCGTTCAGTGGAATTCCATGTTGTTGAAGTCTTCCCACCTTGCGTACATGCGGACATTCGTGAAAAGGAGAGTATTTGGGATACTGTTTATTGAATTCAGCCATTATTTCAGCAATGACCGTATTAGTGAGGTGTTCGATTCGGAGAGGTTCTGCATCCAGCCACTTGGTGAAATATTGCTGAGGTGAGGTTATCCATTCATAACATTTTCCAATAGCTAAGTTGTTGGTGGAGTGCAGCCCTCGGACCAAATAAGCATATTTGAAAACTGATGATATGGACACATGAGGAGGAATAAGACTTGCCTGAGTACGGAATCTTTTAATGAAAGCATTTGCATTTTCCTCAGGCTTTTGTGTTAGCCATGTCAGGGCTTTGACCTCCTCCAGATACTCGGACGGTGAAATATCTTCTTTTTCTTCTTCTGAATCAGAAGTTTCTTCAACGGAGAAGTGTGCAATCGAAGGTGTTGGTGTTAACTTTCCAGCATGAATCCACGTACGCCCTAAGATCATATCATATCCTGGATCTTCTCGGATTATGTAAACTTTGTTTCTGTCCAGGCTGATTTTATGTTCACCTTGAGAGTAATGTGGCCATAAGCCTCTCTGGGCATTCCTTCATGATCCATAATTGATGCTGGAGCATGAATGGCTTCCTATCGTGTGATATCGGCGGCTCTGAGAGTTTTTAGAGGGATAACGTTGATAGCAGTGCCGACATCAATCAATGCTCGTTTGAATTCGTTTCCCTTGAGATGGACTGTGGTGAGAAGTCCCCAGTCATACATTTCTTTGTCTGTTGTTGTTGAAGGCTCATGTGGCGTCTCCTGGATCGATAAACGTTTTCCTGACACAATGTGGTTCAATGCAGCAAACATGTCTCCCCTTTGAGCTTTTAATAAATACAACGATTCGCAAACATGCTCAATTAAGGATTGAACTGCTTCCTTGACAGGCGATTCAGAAAGAGTGAAGGATCTGACTGGGAGAGGATCTCTGTGTACTCCTTCAGTCCCCAAGTTAAGCTCTCCTTATTCAATATTTTCCTTAAATATGCGTTTCAAAGTTCTGCAATCACTTGTGGGATGGTTGACGAACCTATGAAAGCGACAATAACGAGGATTTTCCATGGCCTCTTCAGTCGGTTCTTTCTTGACATATGGAAACTTGATCGCGCCGTCTTGAACCCAGGAATATAGTAATTCAATGACCTCTTCAATGGGAAAGGGGAAGTCAGGTGCCTCTGGATCAGCTTCCGCGTGTTGAGCAGGAACTTGTGCATTATCCTTCCGTTGTGCCTTTGAAGGAGTTGAGTAAGTATGCTTGCGTTGTGTCTCGGATTTTCGTTTCCCTCCTTATGCAACTGCATTTATGGAAGGTTGGAGATTGTATTGTTGGTTGATCAAACATATGCTACCTCGAGTCTCCCGTGGTTCTTCGGTTTTTGTAGTTTTACCCCTCTCCAGTAAACCAGGTGCAGTAGTTTCCGACCTCTTAGCCGCTTCATGAAGTTCGGAGAAAGTCTGGAACCTGAGATTTTCCAGTAAATCCCTATAGACTGGATGCACAAATCCACGAGTTGTTGTTCTGTAACATTTGGATCATGGCAGTCCAAAGCTTTAACTCTGAAACTTTTCACATAATCGTTAGGATGTTCGTTGCTCCTTTGAAACATCCTTCTGAGATCAGAGAGGGTGATTTGCTATGAAACGAAGAAATACTTTCTGTAAAAAGCATGAACCATTCTCCCAAACTCTTGATACTTCCTGGTGCGATGTTGTAGTACCAGGTATATGCCCTGCCTTTCATAGATTTTGAATATTCCTTCAGTCGGACAGTATGGTTGTGCTCATGTTCACCCAATGCTTCCAAGAATCGAGAGACATGTTCTCGAGCGTTACTCGTTCCATCGTAAAGGGTGAATGTCGAAGAGTTGTAACCTTTTGGCAGAGCAATCCTTTGTGTAGCAGCAGGGTATGGAGGTTGGTGACGGTGGACAAAAGACGTCTTGTCTTTTCCACGATCTTCCAAAAGACGCTCCAGGTCTTCACGAGTGATAAAACTGGATGGTTCTTTCCCTGGTGGATTATCTGCATCCTTAGGGATTTCTTCATCATCTACTACATGGATTGGAGTGACCTCGGGATCAGCATCTGAAGGCGTTTCTTTACCTTTTCCTTTCTCTTGAGTTTTCTCCGACATCTTGTATGTAAGAGTCTTGAGATAATTGCATAGTTCTTTCTGAGTTACAACCATGTCAGTCTGATTTTTAGCGAGAGTCTCTTGCACCTTCATGAGATCACTAATGGTAGGTGGATTTCCTATGATTTCTTCAGGAGACCGACCAAAGAGTGGATTTTTGATGGCGCCAGTGCCGTCACTTGCAGGGGTGATCACCGGGGAATTTGGAGGAGTAGTGGTGGCAGGCTGCGCCGGAGGAGTAGTTGTGGCAGGTTGCGCCGGAGGAGTGGTAGTGGCAGGTTGTGCCGGAGGAGTTGTATTGGCATTACCAATAGAGCTTGCAATATTGGAATCAGGCGTTGAACCCGGGTTGGTAACTGAACCAGACCTAAGACCGACCATCTTTGTGAGAGTTGAGATTGCAACCGAGAGAATGATCTCCCACTATGGTCGCCAATCTGTAGATGGGAAAAAACTAGTTGCTGGTTTTTACGGAATAGAGGAGACGACCGTGCTGAGGAAACTCCTTGAACCGAGCGAACTGTCAAACCTCACACAGATGCACTGCAAGAAGGGAGTGCTTTGAATTCGAGAGATCAATCTGTAGTACTCCGGCCTAAACCAAGACAATGGTCGTTCTAGAGTAAATTCGGTCACAAGAGAGGATGAGTCGATCTGTAGGAGGTAAGCTGAGAAATGTGTGAGATCAATGGTGATCGAGATTGTAGGTGTGTTGTGTATTCTGCATAAGAAAGTTCTGAATGATTGAATTTACTCAGTTGAGAATGATTGCTCAGACGATAAGTTCGTGTAGACGAAAAATTGTCTGTATGAACGTTCTTGTCGAGAAATTCTTTTCCTTTTCAATCATGATTTAGAGACTTATTTATATTGCTGGAATTGTAAACACCTTGATCCCATGAAGTGTGACAGTTGTTGAAGTCAAAGAGTGTGGAAGTGGGAAATCGTGTCAAAACCAGTTACTCATCGTGCGGATACTTGGTTGATTTTCCATCCACTACTTTGCTAACTCCTTCAACTGATTGCACGACTTTCTCACATTCTCGTCGTGTGTATGGACACACGTGTCGTAGACCGCCAGACCAAAACCCTAGTTAATATCCCCCCATGTGACACGATTGATGTCTCGTGGTTTTAGTTAGTCAGTTGCTGACTTCGTGGGACGATGAGTCCATGTATTGCTGAGTTGAACGTGATTTGCAAATATTCTGAAACTCACGAATTGAACGTGTCTGTCGAGAAAGAGGTATAATTCTCGAATAAATGTTGATAGCTATAATGAACATATATTGTTCATTTGATGAGTTGTTGAATACTGGTAGTTGAACCAATATTCCTTGATGCGAGCAAATGTTGCTCATCGGAGCAAATATTGCTCGTTTGATGAATTACTGAATATTGATATTGATAGTTGAACCGATATTCTTCAGTGCGAACAAATATTGTTCATCTGAGCGAATGTTGCTCACTTGATGAATTTTTGAATATTGATAGTTGAACCAATATTCCTTAGTCTGAGCAAATGTTGCTCATTTGATGAAGTATTGGTAGCAGGACCAAATAAATATTAGTTTAAAATACTGGCGACCGAACCAAGTATAATTAATTAGAGTGTTGATCATGGGATCAACATAAAATTTAGTGTTTGAATATGAAATTATGAACCTTGGACTCAAAACCCTAATTTTGATCAATCGCTGAATTGATGATTTATTGAAAATCATTTATGAAATGAAGGAGGGACCGACTACATGGGATGATGAATCGACCATGTAGAGCCCAGATGCTCAAGTGAGCAAAATATCAAAGTCTCTTGAAGACCAGTTGGTGAAAATATCAAACCTATATGCTGATTTAATCCTTTATTCAAACAGCGTTCGTCTGAATCTTAGGTGATAAAACTGAAAAAGCGAGGGTCTAACAGCAACACCCAATATTTCGCTTAGCAATCTGTATGGACTAACTCCGAAATACTTTGCTAGAGAATCAACTAGACAGTCAGACTCAATCTAGATAAAAGTATCTCAAGGAGTTAATATCTCTCTCTTGATTTGATTTCTACTCAAGCTAAAACAATAGCGAGTCTTTATCAAATACAAGGAATAACTTGGACGGTACCAAAGACCAATGTCCAAGTTTTAATCAATGAAATCAACAAACACAAGGTAGGATCTCTAATCGATTAAACTTTAACACACAACATGTATTATTTCAATTATAAAGATAAATAATATAATGCGGAAAATGAAATAACACAGACACCAGAAATTTTGTTAACGAGGAAACCGCAAATGAAAAACCCCGGGACCTAGTCCAGATTGAATACACACTGTATTAAGCCGCTACAGACACTGCAACCCAAAATCGAAGACTTGATAATAAACAAATCTGTCTCACAAAAAAAAGTCTATCAAAGGATAAATCTGTCTCCCACAGAAAAACCCTAGGTTTTTTTCCTTCTTAAGATATAAAATCAAGGTGAACAGGAACCAATTGATAATCCGGTCTTATATTCCCAAAGAACAACCTAGATTAATCAATCACCTCTCAACAATCCTTCTTGACTACACAAGCGGTTTGTCGAGGAATCACAAACAGTGAGACGAAGATGTTTGTGACTTCTTTATCTTGCCTATCAGAGAACTCTCACGATCTCAAGCCAATCAAAGATTGTACTCATACGATAGAAGATGCAAGATCAGATCACACAACTACGATAAAAGTAGTATCGGTCTGTCTTCACAATCCCAATGAAGTCTTTAAATCGTTAACCTGGTTTTAGAGAATAAACCCAAAGGTTAGAGGAGAATCGACTCTAGCGAGCGCACTAGTATCACACAGACGTGTGGGGATTAGTTTTGCACAATGCTAGATGTCTCCTATATATAATCTTCAAATCAGGGTTTTGCCTTAGTTACAAAGCAATCCATATTCACCGTTCGATGAAAACCTGATTTAGATTCAAGCTAATATTTCTCAACCGTTAGATCGAAAACATAGCTTGTCACACACACTTGGGTAGACGTTTACTGGGTTTGTGAAAACCATGCCCAAACGTGTACGTTTATGTTGGTTCAACATAAAAAAGCGAAAAAGCTAGGGTTTCACGTGGTTGGGCTCCGGTTTTCTCTCCCTCAAAATTTTCTTGGCGTTCACAAGTTTTCTTTTGATTTTGCGCTCTAATGGCGCAAAATCAAGACAATAATCCACCAGTTTTTGTTAATAGTTATGATAATCAACCAACAAGGATATGGAATCAATCAAAATCAAAAACTATCTATATCCCTAAGAACTATGCTGCTAACCCTAATGCTTCCGTGTTTGGAAGCCAGTTCGAAGAAGATGGAGTTTCAAACCCTAACGCTGCAATTCCTGAAGCGTTTAGGAATCATGGTGCAAACCCTAACGCTGCTATTCCTACAACGTTTAGGAAGGTGATGGGGACGGACATTCATGGCGGGTCTAGGAAGGAAGATGGAAATCATAGCTTGTTTAGGAAACCGGGTGATGATGGTGTTATGGAAGGATCCTATGCAGCTATATTAAAGAGAAGAACCCATGTTTTATCAAAGATTGATGCCGAGACACTTTCTCACCCTCCAATTTTCTCTTCAACAAATAATGATGTTTTGATCAAGATCCCACGAGACACTCATACAAGGATTAAGGCTGTGTGGAGATTTAGCTTGGTTGGTCGTTTGGTTTTTTTCAAAACCCTAAAATTTGATGATGTTAAAAGAGAATTATTGAATCAATGGAAGCTATCTGGTTCGGTTCAATTTATTCCATGGAAGAAGGGATATTTTGTTATTAAGCTAGACAATGAAGATGATCGTAAACGTGTAAGCTATGATGGTCCATGGAAGATTCACTCTCCAAACGGAATTCAACAGCTTAAAATTCATCCATGGACACCTATGTTTGATCCTGGGAAAGATAAGATTACTAGAGCTGCAGTTTGGGTTCGCTTCACAGCTTTGCCAATGGAGTTTTGGGATGAAGAGACGATTTTTAGGCTGGCAAGAGGACTTGGTAGGCCGGTTTCGGTTGATCCGCGTACTTTGCGCCATGAATATGGTTACTTTGCGGCAGCTCTGGTTGACATAGACTTCTCTCAACCTTTGAGACGAATTTTGATTGATGGTGAAGAGAATGATGAAATTTTTGTTCAGGAATATGAAATTTTAAACATGCCCAGCTTTTGCGATTATTGTAAATCTATTGGCCATAAAAAATCTGATTGTAGAACAAAAAAGTTTGATGATTTGAAGGATAGGGCTGAAGTTGAAACTGATCCTGAGATTAAAAAAGCAATTGAGGCGGATATGGATGATCTTAAGAATTTTTGGCAAAAGGAACGAATCCCTAAAGGTAAGAAGCATATGCCATCGGATGTTCCAACAGAAACCGAGCAATCTAAACATGGTGAGGAGGCCATAACGTTGAAGAAGAAGAAATCTATCCTTGAGATAGCAACTGGAACACGTACTATCTTTTCTGAGCACAGTGAGAGTGCTGGTGCTACATTAGAAGATGATGATACTATATCGGATCACACTGAAGATGCTGCCTTGTCCGTGCCGCATATTGCTGCAACTCATAGTGCTGAAGCTTGCAGTGATATTCAGTCCGTGCAGCTAAAGGAGGATGGTGGCTTATCTAAGCACCGAGGAGATGTTGCTAATACTGGTGAAGACGCTTTACCTGGTTTGCGTAAAGAAGATGTGGAATCTGTCCGCAATGATGATGCTGATTTGGTTTTGCGAAGTGTTGGTGCATCACTTGAGGAGCTGGTGCATGATAATTTATCTAAGGAAGATGATGTTGATTTGGAGATGCAAGAGATGGAAGCTTATAGAAATTATGAGGCCATGAAGGAGGCAACTAGGCAACGGGAGGCTGATGCTGAAGCTGCCAAAATTCAACAAGATATTGCTAGAGCTAAGCTAGAGAACTTGAGGAAGCAGGTTTTGGACTTGCATCATTCCGGCTAATTTCCAATTGTGGCTGTTACCGAGGAAGCTAGTTTTAGTGAGGCCACTAGGACTTCAAGAAGATCTTCACCAGCTAGATCTTTGAAAACTTAACACTTTCTAATAGATTTGAAACTGGGACCGAGGAGATTGATAAGGTGATTGTTGAAGCTGATGATGTGATTGAAGATGTAGTTGCAACTAACACTTCAAGCATAGCTGAGGAGGATGCAAGAACTTTGGAGATTCTTGCTAATAAAGAGTAGCTGATCATGAGAAGAAGGAGTTGGCGGAAAAGAAGAAAAAATCTAAAGCTCCTAAGAAGAAGACAGCTCTGCTGTGGCTACGGTGAGTCAAGTTCAAACTCGAAGTGGAAAATCTTCTAGACAGGGTTCGGCAAGCCCTTCAAAGAATAGAGTTAATTAATGCGTGTCTTCTATTGGAATGCTCAAGGCTTGGCCAAGGATGGTGCAAGGGCCAAGTTGAATGAGCTTTACTACTTGCACAAACCTGACGTTATTTGTATTGCGGCCTCAGGTTCGTTGCACTACACGTTTTGTTAGGAAGCTTAATTTGCTTGATTTTTGTGAAGATGTTATTACTAATGAAGTGCATGGTCAGAAAGGTAATATTTGGGTCTTTTGGAGGAATACTCTTGCAAGGCCGATGTTTTATCTTCGTCTAAGCAGGCTATCACTTTGGATTTTTCTGGGAGTTTGTCACGGCTGTGCATGCTTCTTTTGATGCGGTTGAAAGGAGATCTCTTTGGCGTCAATTGGGTCTGGGATATATTTCCGTTCCATGGTTGGTGTTGGGGGATTTCAATTGTGTTCTGCGTCTTGATGAGAAGAAGGGTGGTAGGCCGATCAAAGAAATTTATATAAATGAGTTTCGAAGTTGGATATCTGACAATGGTTTGGTTGAGGCCGATGCTATTGGGAAGAAGTATACTTGGTCCAATTGTCGGAGTGGTATGCATAGAATTGTTTCTAAACACGATAGGGCCGTGATTAATGGTGCGTGGCTTGATAAGTTTGCTAACTGGAGGTGCAAAGCTTTGCCGAGAATCTGCTCGGACCATTCTCCTCTTTTTGGTTTTGCTTTTGACAGTCCTAGGCCGAAGAGAGCTCCTTTTAGAATTCAGAAGATGTGGCTTTCTCATCCATCATTTTTGGACTTCGTCAAAGACAATTGGAGTGTTAGGTGGATGGTGCTCCTCCTTTTGTTTTTTCATCAAAGTTGAAGCGGTTGAGGGAGGCTTTGAAGATTTGGAATAGATTGGTGTTTGGAGATGTTCAGTTTCGTTTAAAGCAAGCGGAATTGAATCTTGATAAGGAGAATGATATTTTGGACCATAATGTTAGTTGTGAAGTCCAATTTTTGAAGGTTGCCGATGCTAAGAAGGCTGCTGATGATGTGCGGTATGAATTGGCCACTATGCTTAAGCAAAAATCGAGAACTAGCTGGTTGGAGGATGGTGATCAGAACACTCGTTTTTTTCACAATTCAATAAGAATGAGGAGGAGCCAAAACACAATTTCCGAGCTGAAGATTTCTACTAACTCTACTTTGTTTTTGCAGGATGAAATAAAAGATTACATTGTTGATCATTATCGTGCAAAGTTCAACGGTGGAGCTGTTCATATTGATCCGAGACTATTTGATTATGAGCATGAAAGCATTCAGCTGCTGAGAGTGCTTGTATGGATGCTATTCCTACCTTGGATGAAGTTAAAGAGGCTGTTTTTGATCTTGGAGCGGATTCTGCTCCTGGCCCTGATGGATTTACAGGTTCTTTCTTTCGAGTCTGTTGGAACATTATTTCTAGAGATCTTTTTAATGCTATTGCAAACTGTTGGGCGATGAGGAAGATTCCTAATGGCATTAACTCTAGTTTTATTGTGCTCATTCCAAAAGCTAATAAGTCTGATGCTATTAAAGACTATAGCCAATTGGTTTAAGCAACTTCTTCTTCAAAATCATTACCAAAATTATGGCGACCAGACTTGGCACGGTGTTGAACAAATTGATTTCTGAAGAGCAAGTGGCGTTTATGAAAGGAAGAAACATTCATGAGAATATAGCCTTGGCCTCGGAACTGATCAATGAGATTAGCGTTGAACGGAAGCATGGTAACGTTGGCCTTAAATTGGATATAGCCCAGGCTTTTGACACGGTGAGTTGGGAGTTTGTGGTTGAAGTTTTTCGTCAATATGGCTTTTCTGATGCATGGTGTTCGTGGTTGCTGAGTATTCTTAACTCTGCCCGTATATCTATTATGATTAATGGTAGCCCTGAAGGTTTTTCAGTATCAACAAGAGGCCTTCGTCAAGGTGATCCTCTTCACCTTTGATTTTGGTTCTTATTGAAGATGTTTGAGCCGCAATCTCTCTAAAGTTGTTTGCTGCTAGAAGTATGCATCACATGGTGAGTAAGAAAGGTGTGGCTCCAACCCATTTACTCTTGCGGATGATATTCTATTTTCTGTAAGGGTAATCTCGTAGCTGCGGAACTTGAAGGAGATGCTTGGCATGTATTAACGTGCTTCCGGTCAGTATGTAGTTGTGACGCCAAAAACAAATTTTATTATGGTGGAGATAGGCAGTCTCGTGCTATTGCTATTGCAAACTTTATGGGCATGGAGAGGGCGCATTTCCCGGAGTATTTGGGATCCAATTGAAACCTGGCATTGTGCGTCATATTCATGTTCGTCAGGTAATGGAGAAGATTATGGACAAGCTGGCAGGTGGAAGGGTAACTATTGTCTTTTCAGGCCTAGGTTGTTTTGATCAAATCAGTTATTTCTAGCTATTTGCTTTCATTCAGGCTGTTTACAAATGGCCATGCACGGCCATCAAATCTGTTGAGAGGGCCATTCGCAACTTTTTGTGGTCTGGAGATGCTGAGAGGCGCAAACACTTCACGGTTCTTTATGATGTTTTATGCCTTTCTAGACTGAAGGTGGGCTTGCCTCAAGAAGTTAAATGATGTTATAGGGCCATGCTTAAGTGTGGATTTCGATTCGAGACTCGATAAGACTGGGCTAGATTTTTGAAGGCAAAATAGTTCAATGGTCATGCAATTTTGATTGATAAATTGGGGTCCTCAGTTTCCCTGGCATTAGATGGTGCATAACTTGGTTCAAAAACAACACGCGCTCAAATAGGTAACGGTGCTAATACTCCTTTTTTTGATAATTGGTGTGCTGATTTTTCAATTGCTCAACGACTTGGCATCACAACAAGAGGCCCTACTGATTTTAGGCCAAGGGAGTGATATTATTGGTTGATGGCTCGGGGCTATTCCTCCAAGACTCAAAGAGTTATGTGCGCAATATTGATGTTGATAATTTGCCTCTATTGGTGGTGGAGATGATGATAAAATGGGACTTGGACAGTAAGGTGTTTCACTGTCAAGTCAGCCAAGGCGCTATTCGTGGCCAACTGAAATTTTGCCAGCTGCGGCACTCTTTTCTAGAAGTGTTATACATCCTACTTTGGGTGTGCAGTATTGGAAGCTATTTTATAAACAGTGTTGTGCCTCTGATGATAATGTTATGAAGAAGACTGGTAGGGAAATGCCTTCTATGTGTCGTTTATGTAGAGAAGCCTGTGAGGATGTTAGCCATATTACTTGGCATTGCAAAATTGCCAAAAGAATTTGGAAGTGGGCAGCTAAAATTTTCAATTTGACGCCGAATGAAGACCTGGTGGTCTCCTACAAGGCTGCAAAGGGCCGGAGTCGAATGATTAAAGATCTATGGCTGGTTGCAAATCTTGCAATAGTTACGGAGCTATGGAAGATGCGTAACAAAGCTTATTTTGAGAACAAGCAGATTCGTTGGCTGGAGTTTAAAAGAAGAGTTCATCAGGTAATTCGTGATAATTCTATTAGATTGAAGGGCCATATGCATAATACTTTGGATGATTTGCGTATTGTTAATTTCTTTAGAGTGACGCATAGATCTTGCGATCACTCTGACCCAGTTGAAGTTACTTGGAATCCACCAAATCCTGGTGAGATTATGATCTGTTGTGATGGTGCATCTCTTGGTAATCCGGGTCAGGCTGGCTCTGGTGTTGTCTTCCGTGATTCTAGCTCGGAAGTCTTGGGTGTTCTGTGCGTTGGCCTGGGATGGAAGACTAATTTCTATGCTGAAGTTTGTGCGGTAATCTATGGTGCTGTCGTTGCACAAAGATGGAATGTGAAGAATCTATGTGTCAGATCTGATTCGATGAGTTGTTTATATGCTCTTCAAAAAGGTGACTTGCCATGGCAGCTAATGCAGAGGTGGAGAATAGCGAAGAACTTTTATAACAATATTAGCTATATTCATAGCTACAGAGAGGCTAACTTTTCAGCGGATGTCTCGGCCAAACAAGCTTGTTTGTTGGCCGAGGAACATTATGAGTTTTACGAGGGTAGGCCAGGTTTTATTCATTCTTTTGAATGGCCTGGAGAGGTTTACTATCGTTTTTAGGTTTTTTAGTGTGCGGCCTTTTGGCTTAGCACTAAATTAGCCTGATCCTTGTACATTTTCGCTTTTTCAATTCTATTTTATTGACCGAGTAAAAAAAATATGTTGGTTCAACATAGTAACCCAAAAGGTTAACCATATGAACATTTCATATTAACCTAGTTCTTCTTCACCATAACTAGATAAATTAACTCAAATGAACTAGTTAGAGAGTTGTTCAATTGCTATGAGATCTTATGTAACAACACAAGACACAATTGAAACAAAGATGATTCGATGAATCGGCTCATGAACTTTATAGCCATGGTTTGCATAAAGCATTCCTTAGTAATTTAAGTTTCATGTTCAGAGCACATCTTTAGATCATAACCACTTAAGCTCACAAACAAGTTCGCGGACTTAAGGAAACCGGCAGAGTTTTCCAAACTCAGCAGAAAATCTCGGCAAAGAGACTTCCGCCAGTTCGCGGACTAGGTTCGTGGACTGAGTTCGCGGACTAAACACGCAAATGAGTTTTTAGAAAATCCCAGCAGAAATTCTCGGTAAGAGAACTTCTGTCAGTTCGCGGACTGGGTTCGCGGACTTCCCAAAGCCAATTCCTCCGGTTTCTCTCAATCAACAAAGTCGAAAACTTCGGATTAAGGAATACAAGGTTATGTAATCTAAACTCTCATTCCAATCATTGAGACATTCTCAGAGGACGTTATATAGCCGTTATTCATAGACCGTTTCACGTCAGAGCAATTCTCAAAGTAATTGAAACTTTTCATGACTTTCGTCACTAGGTGAAGATAAACTTGATCAAAGCGAAACGCTTTACCAACACACGATCTCGATAAAAAGATAAGTAGTGAATACTCGGATCGAAATGTCAAATGTGTATGATCCAGTCTATATAGCATATGACTTTTTGTCTCATAAGAAGTAGGAGATAGAATAGATAGACTTTTGAGTGATAGATAAGTTCAAGTCTCCACATACCTTTTTGTTGATGAAGTTCCACAGTTCCTTGAGTAGATCTTCGTCGTTGTATGATGAATCACCATGAAGTCCTTGAGCTCAACTACACTTTTCTATCGTAGTCCGAGACTTAGATATGTAGACTAGAAATCAAGACTCATAGTTTTGATCACTAACATTGACAAACATGCTTGATATAGCAACGCATGCGAGGTCGACCGAGCCATGCTCTAACAATCTCCCCCTTTGTCAATTTTAGTGACAAAACTATTAATACATATGGAATACATAAAAGATAAACTTTAGTGGCTCCTATTCCATAGTCTAATCTTCAACGTTCCTTGAAATCTTCGTTCTTCCAAGTACTCCAATGATCCCAAAGGTTGTAAGTTTAGCACCACCGTTGTTGAAGATCCGTAGCTATAACAATGAGAGAAATCGAGATTCTCGATCATTATTATACAGTGTCATAGTATCATTATGTAACATCAAAGTCCAATTCCATCACGACTTTAACAACAATACTATGGTGATATGTATCACTCCCTCTTAGTCAATACTCCATCTCGATCATGGAAACCACCCCCCCCCTACACAATGATCCGAAAACCATATGTATTTGTAGTGTGAACTACATTATTTCTCTCCCTTTTTGTCAATAAAATTGGCAAAGGTAAAATAACGGGATCATAATGAAATTTCCGTAAGAGACATTTCATAGACTAAAAGAAAAATACATACCAACTTAATTTAGATGCAATCATAAAGCCGAAGCTAAATGCATTCATCAAGGAGTTTTAAGATACAAGATAACCCCTATAAAATTACACAACCGCACGCCCCGCAAGATATTACTATTAAGCACAAGTTCAAAAGAACTCTCCCCCATTTGATGTCATTCCCGAGAGAACAACAAGAGCGACCTTAATTTCGAAAGAAAAGAAGGATTTTTAATTGGACACCAAAAACCATAGGAAAATGATTTTCTATATCCAAAACTCAATCAAATTAATCACAAGTAAACCCATGATTAATTTAATTGGAATACACAACTAAATCAAACCACAAAAGTGATCAATTTAATTGATTGTGCTCAACATAAGTAAACTTACGGAGCTACGACTAAGGTAATCATACAGAGATGACTAACTTAATCGTTAACATACTCAACATAAGGAAAACCTTACGGAATATACGACTACATCAACCAATAGAACATAGTTAGTATATCCGTTCATATACTCAACACAAGAACTTGTGGAATATATGAAAACTCAACTAGACTAATTACAAGAGAACCCATAATTAATCTAATTGGAATACAAATAACCAAACTAATCACGAAGGTAATCAACTTAATTGTCAAAAGTTTTGCTCGACAAAAGAAGACTTTCAGAGCAAATAACTAAGTAACCAACCAGGATGATTAATTTAGTTCAAAGATGCTCGCCACAAAGTACCTTACGAAACAACCAACAAAGTTAATCACAAAATAATCAACTTAGTTGTATCGTGCTCGACATAAGACGCATTACGGAGCCTCACAGTAATACATAAGATATGGATCAGTGATGATCATTACTGTGGAATACATACAAGGATCTATTCTATTTTTCCATCTATATTTGCATAATGACGTAATAGACTTTATCCTTGTCACAAAAAAGATTTTATCCTATTTTCCATCAAATACATGACTGCATAGGCATAACTTTTGTAATTGTCAAAAGTCCATTCGTCCTTTCATCAAAACGAATACCAATTTATGAACGACTTTACTTTCGACAACATATGGGACCTTCAAGTTCACGGACGCAAACAATACATATCCCATAAAAATATTGCAATACTTCAAAATCAAACAGATTAATACTGCAATAACATCATCCTCCAAATATTTTTAAAATTTGAACCAATAAATCTAAAAACAAGAAGATGAAACCGTTGGATATAGCAATGTGTAATCACAATAATGGCTATTCCAAACTCTAGTAATCCTTATCAAAAATAAGAATAAATTCTCATAAGAAGTTTCCTAGGCAACAAGACAAACTCGTAATGCACGTACAAGATGATTTGTCCTTATAGGGTAGAATCAATCTTTTTCGCATGTATTTATACTAATAATAGCTACCAAAGGGGTATAAAAAGATTTTCTTAATCAAAGAAGAACATACAAAGTCAATAACGACTATGCACCATTGTTCACAAAGGATGATTGTGAACATTCAAGAATTCCATAGCACTGCGTACTACTTTCCATTCTTGAACTTCCTTCTTTGTGATTCACCAACAACATTCTTGTAAAATCTACGAATAAGCTTAGAAGAGTAGTACTCCAAGAATCCAAGTGCCCAAGTCCAATAAGTGGAACAAGTGCAACAAAACGGAGCAAAACACTCAAAAACAAGAGACAGGACAAATACCAATCTTAACTCATCCAAATTTAAAGTTTATCATCTCCATTTTAAAGAGAATTCAAAGAGGAAGATAATGCAAAACGAATGAGGTCATTCCGAGTTCGTACGAAGAAGATACGACCAAAACAAGTTTACCGAATACCAACGTCAAGTATGAATACGGGTTTGGAAACGAATTTTCAAGTCCGCGAACTTAAACCCCTGGATTTTGATTTTAAAATATGATATCCATACCTGGTAGGTGTACCATGTAGTCAAAACATCCCGAACTATTATTTTCAAACCTAAACATTTAAGAAACTTAAACACAGATCAAGTTAGGTAGAAAAGAACGATAAGAAAGGTATGTGAATCATTATAAGTTCTCTAAGCAAATAAAAGTACAAATATAGATCAAGTTTATAGACATACCTTTTCAGATGAATCCAATCGAATTCTATTGTCTTACCGAAAATAATATGTGTGCCCCAATTCTTGTGCTTCCCTCACCGTATAAAAAGCAGAGCATTCCTTGGTGAGGATGCACTTCCAACACAATCAAGTTGCGTTGGGGTGAACAAAGTCTTGCTCACCACACGTGATCTTTGGATTATCATGAAAGAGATCACTTTTAGAACCTTTCACATCCAATTCCATTTTTCCAAAAAACTTGTTAAGTTCCAACATCATGGATATTGCCTTTTCCATAGTCATGGAGTTTTCTGGAAGATCATTCCTTTTCACACTCAAAAAATCATTGTCTTTCTTCGGTATCCACTTCTGAGTGCGTTTAGGAACAGTCGGAACCTTCTTCCCATCACCCTCTTCTAGAATTCTCGGAAGAGAATTGAATTGACTATTCTTTTGCAAGTTAGTATTTCTCCAATTGGGAGCATCGGATCTTGTCTTCGTATTTACGAAGTTATCCTTTTGATAACCATTATGATTGTGAAAAGGATTCGTACGACGTTTATAGGCAAATCTAGTTTTATCATAGCACTGATTCCTTTGCCTAAAGGTTGGACAATTACAACCTGTAATATTAAGATGATCAGTCTTAACATATGATCTTGGCTTCACAACTTCTTGTTGATGCCCAAACAAGAACATCATGAAGTTTCTCATTCCTTATACGGAAACGACATCTCCTTTCCAGGTGACCTTTATTTCCGGAATAGTGGCAAACATAAGGAATGTTCTTACCTCAATCCGTGTGTGCTAACTTTGGAGGTTGATAAACTTTGCTCTTTTGAACCTTAACTGCCGGTGAAGGTATTTCACTTTTTCCATCAGTGGAAACCTTTTGTTGAGAAGAATCACTAGCCTTGACAAATTTTACCTCTTTGTTAGTACTTGGAGCATCTATTCCCTTATAGCCCAATCCTCGTGTATCACGATGATTTTTACTTGCTCCTAGCATAGTGGTTAATTTTCTTGAACTAGTATTGAACTTTTTCAAGTCATCTTCCAACATCTTGATTTTATCAAGAGCAGCAGCTAAATCAGCCTCAACGCGTTTTTCTCGAGCGCTTTCTCTGTCGTCAAAACTTGTTTGCTAGGAGTTAAACCTTGCTTCAGATTCTGCAAATTTCTCTTACAACAAAAAGTACTTTGATAAAGATTATCATATTCAAGTGACTTCATTCGTAGGTTTTTCTCAGAATCCTTGAGGATCGATTCGAAAGAACGATTCGAAAAATAAACACATGTGTAACATCTTCTCAATTTCTTGTTTTCTCGACAGAGAGGAATCAGAAGAGGTGAGATATGAGAAGTTGTAATCTTCTTCATTTTCGATGAATCCAAAAACTTAACATACTCTGAGACTTCCTCATCAACATCTCTATCAATATCCGAATCACCTTTAACAGAAAGTTCATCCAACTGTTCTTCTATGAGAGTTTCCCAATCAACAGTTTTTACATCAAGAGAATGTTTAAATATTGACTTAGATGTGAAAATTCTCTCAGGTGAATCCAAGCTTTTAGAATCATCTGGTAATTTCTGAATTGGTATGTTATTAGAGATAGACTCGTCCATAATCAGATCGCTACAAACACAGACTTATAAGGTCTTTAACGTGTTTGCCTGCTCTGATACCAATTGAAAAAGCGAGGGTCTAACAACACCACCCAATATTTCGCTTAGCAATTTGTATGGACTAACTCCGAAATACTTTGCTAGAGAATCAACTAGACAGTCAGACTCAATCTAAATAAAAGTATCTCAAGGAGTTAATATCTCTCTCTTGATTTTATTTTTACTCAAGCTAAAACAATAGGGAGTCTTTATCAAATACAAGGAATAACTTGAACGGTACCAAAGACCAATGTCCAAGTATTAATCAATGAAATTAACAACCACAAGGTCGGATCTTTAATCGATTAAACTTTAATGCACAACCTGTATTATTTCAATTATAAAGATAAACAATATAATGCGGAAAATGAAATAACACAGGCACCAGAAATTTTGTTAATGAGGAAACCGCAAATGCAGAAAAACCCCGGGACCTAGTCCAGATTGAATACACACTGTATTAAGCCGCTACAGACACTAGCCTACTCCAAGCTAACTTCGGACTGGACTATAGTTGAAACCCAATCGGTCTCCCACTAATTCAAGGTACAGTTGTACTCCTACGCCTCTGATCCCAGCAGGATACTGCGCACTTGATTCCCTTTGCTGATCTCACCCACAACTAAGAGTTGCTGCAACCCAAAACCGCAGACTTAATAATAAACAAATCTGGCTCACACAGAAAAGTCTATCAAAGGATAAATCTGTCTTCCACGGAAAAACCCTAGGTTTTGTTTCGTATTAAGATATAAAATCCAGGTGAACAGGAACCAATTGATAATCCGGTCTTATATTCCCGAAGAACAGCCTAGATTAATCAATCACCTCTCAACAATCCTTCTTGACTACACAAGCGGTTTGTCGAGGAATCACAAACAGTGAGACGAAGATGTTTGTGACTTCTTTATCTTGCCTATCGGAGAACTCTCACGATCTCAAGCCAATCAAAGATTGTACTCGTATGATAGAAGATGCAAGATCAGATCACATAACTACGATAAAAGTAGTATCGATCTGGCTTCACAATCCCAATGAAGTCTTTAAGTCGTTAACCGGGTTTTAGAGAAGAAAACCAAAGGTTAGAGGAGAATCGACTCTAGCGAGCGCACTAGTATCACACAGACCTGTGGGGATTAGTTTTGCACAATGCTAGATGTCTCCTATATATAGTCTTCAAATCAGGGTTTTGCCTTAGTTACAAAGCAATCCATATTCACCGTTAGATGAAAACCTGATTTAGATTTAAGATAATATTTCTCAACCGTTAGATCGAAAACTTAGCTTGTCACACACACTTGGGTAGACGTTTACTGGGTTTGTGAAAACCATGCAAAAATGTGTGCATGTATGTTGGTTCAACATAGTAACACAAAAGGTTAACCATATGAGCATTTCATATTAACCTAATTCTTCTTCACCATAACTAGTTCAATTGACTCAAATGAACTAGTTAGAGAGTTGTTCAATTGCTATGAGATCTTATGTAACTACACAAGACATAATTGAAACAAAGATGATTCGATTCGATGAATCGGATCATGAACTTTATAGCCACGGTTTTCATAAAGCATTCCTTAGTAATTTAAGTTTCATGTTCAGAGCACATCTTTAGATCATAACCACTTAAGCTCACAAACAAGTTCGCGGACTTAAGGAAACCGGCAGAGTTTTCCAAACTCAGTAGAAAATCTCGGCAAAGAGACTTCCGCTAGTTCACGGACTAGGTTCGCGGACTGAGTTTACAGACTAAACACGCAAACGATTTTTTGGAAAATCCCAGCAGAAATTCTCGGTAAGAGAACTTCCGTCAGTTCCCGGACTGGGTTCGCGGACTTGGCAAAGCCAATTCCTCCGGTTTCTCTCAATCAACAAAGTTCAAAAACTTAGGATTAAGGAATACATGGTTATGTAATATAAACTCTCATTCCAATCATTGAGACATTCTCAGAGGACGTTATATAGCCGTTATTCACAGACCGTTTCACGTCAGAGCAATTCTCAAAGTAATTGAAACTTTTCATGACTTTCGTCACTAGGTTAAGATAAACTTGATCAAAGCGAAACGCTTTACAAACACACGATTTCGAGAAAAAGATAAGTAGTAAATACTCAGCTCGAAATGTCAAATGTGTATGATCCAGTCTATATAGCATACGACTTTTTGTCTCATAAGAAGTAGGAAATAGAATAGATATACTTTTGAGTGATAGATAAGTTCAAGTCTCCACATACCTTTTTGTTGATGAAGTTCCACGGTTCCTTGAGTAGATCTTCGTCGTTGTATGATGAATTGCCATGAAGTCCTTGAGCTCAACTACACTTTTCTATCCTAGTCCGAGACTTAGATATGTAGACTAGAAATCAAGACTCATAGTTTTGATCACTTACATTAACAAACATGCTTGATATAGCAACGCATACGAGGTCGACCGAGCTATGATCTAACAAGAACCGAATAAATTATGAAGAGATGAAGGACCGACCAGGGGATCATGAAAATCGGCCCTGGTTGGTCACGGGGTCGACTGACGATCGTTTTATGAAGTTCCAAATTTCTTGGAAGAATTTTGGACCTAATACGTGCAATTGCACAAATTAGGTCAAATCATGAAAATGCATGGGACCGGCTCCTTGCAAGCCACAAAGCCAACCTTGGTCGGTCAAGGTAATATGCTCATGTCATCACAGTGTTCATGACTCAGTCCTGAGAATTTTAATATTTTCTAATGTGCATTTGAGTAATATTTTGAGATAATATGAAGAAATCAGGGATTTTTGCTGAAACTGAGAAAACTTCATGAGATGAAGGGAAAATAATAATAAAAATGAAGGAATCATAAATTGTGGGACCGACTATGGCCAAGGCATGGCTGGACGGCCAAAGAGCCCGGTCCCAAGGCACTTTTTCTAATTTTATAATATTTTTCATGATTTTAGGGAAATATCATAAAATCAAGAAGTTTGTTGAAACCAAGGAGTTTGTTGAAATCAAGGAGTTTTCATGAGATGAGGGAAACATAAAAAATAATAATAATAAAATAAGGGGCGTGTGGGACCGGCCAGGGCCCGGTCCCACGAGTTTCCCTAATTCTATATTATCTTTCATGAATTGAAGGTTATTTTCATGAATTTAAGAATTTTTCATGAAACGAAGGATATTTGCTCAAATGAAGAGATTTTCATGAGATCAAGGAGAATAATAAAAAATATGATAAAATATAAACTTGGGCGTGAGACTGGGACTGGCCACGGCACGACCTGCCAGCCGGTGGGCCCAGTCCCCTAAAGCCTTGATTAATATTTTATTATTTATTATTTTCTTCCTATTTTGCATAGGTTCATCATTCCTTCGTATTTTGGAATGCTCGTTCATGCATTCAGGTGCTCGTTAGTGCATTACTGCTGAGTACACTTGCACCATTTTGGTCGGGTCTTACTCGATAGCGGCTCAGATGCCCGTTCGTTGAATATTTATCACTAACCCGTGGAATTCTGCTGGGAAACCACGAATTGAAGTGACGAAATATTATGAAGAATCGTAGAATATTTCTGAATATTCAGTTAACGATCAGAAATAATTAATTGATGGCTCTATACTAGCAGGCATGCTGTCTAGGAGCATTAATTATTTGTTTATTGAGAGATATGAGCTTGTTGAAGCGTCATACTTCTTTTATATAGTCAGGGAAAACATTGTTGCATCCTGAAGACGTTATTGCTCTATACTAGCAGGCAAGCTGTTTAAGAGCCGTCCAATCATTCGATTCTATATAGGAATGATTACTGAAATTGCTCAGTATTTATGAGATATGTCGTTGCCTCAGCTGAGAGACTGCACATCCACATATACTCTGAGAGATAATATTCTCAGTCAGAGATTCTTGTGGCACGAGCTTTCATGCTTTCGATGAGAGACACGAGTCTCAATACTCATCTGATTGCTGGATCAGGAGTACGTACAATTATGGTTTTACGATTTTAGCCTTTGTCGAAAATCCACCATCTACAGACCCCATTATTGTCCATGTTTAGAATCTTAACATTCGTAAATAACTCTCACAATCAAAGCAGTGATGGAGATTAAAATATCACATGTATATTCGTTAGAGGGAGTGCACAAAATCGGACTCTTGTTTTTCTCCTAAGAAAGGGCCTACAACTTTTTCCTACTTGTCCTAATCCAAGATTATGCTATCCTCATGAAACACACGACTATGTTAAGCCTCCTTGAGTTCTCCACAGACTCAGGTCGACCTCCACTTGTAAGCATAAATATTCCTCCATCAAAGTTACGACAACTTCGAGGAATACTACCACGTCATACGACACATTACACATAAAGGTTGATTACGTCAAAAATTAGGGATAAACTTAGAATTTTGGTCGCGGTCTACATTATGTGTTAGTATCAGGCTACTTACACATGAAGAGGATAGTCGGTCACAAGGAATCAATTGTTGAAGATAAACTCAATCCTTGATTTATGCTTAACTAATCCTGGGATTAAGAGGGAGGCGTTATGTCACTCCTCGTCCTTATCTCACCGACTTGAGATTAAGGTATTGCAGAGCTATAAATAGGACGTCACTCGGTTATTCTAAATAAAACAACAAGAACAACAATAAATTCGTAATAATAGATTTTCTAAAAACCTCTCTTTCGGTGTTTTTCGTCTGCAACTATCTGCAACTAAGAACTCTACTCTCGCATCTTTCAGTTTTCCTCCCTATAACAATCATATCTCTTCATTTGTGACTGAAGCATACTTGAACGACCGTTATCTTACTTTAGGCAAGGCCTGTTCGTGATAAACTTCCCACGCTCATACAAACCCTAACCATCTCTACCTCTTTAACCCCTACCCCATTTTTCATCATCTATATTTTGGCCAGTACTTAGTCACAGTTTATTTTATAATAACGGTTGTCATCATGGAGAAAATTCATTTTCAACCACCAAGAATAACAAACACGTCGCGGAGAAACCAGGTATGAATATGACACCTCCTCAGCTATAAGACAAGTCTACCTCTACAACTGATACATTTGAGATGATGCTTCCCTATCAACATCACTCTTTTATCAGAAGAACACTCAGCCATAGTGAAGTGGAATGTCTGAACTCACCATAATCTCGACTCCTATGCAAAAATGTCATGGTGGTCTATACCCGTTAAAATACATTAATATTAATATATATTCGAAAAATGATGCCTAAGAACCAAGACGAGCCCGAGCGACTCAACAAAATCTTGCAGCAACTCAAATCGACATCCTGACTCATCTAAAGACGCTCCTAGAACGATCTGTGGGGTTACATCTAATATATCTCGATCAAGTACACGCCTGAAATTATAAGGGTACCGATTACACCACAATCTTTTCGATATCAACCTATAAGCCCTATACCTTGCGTGATCCATAAGGTGTACACTTGGTATACAGTTTCTAGTTCGAAACCTTACCTTAAACTATAAGGATCAACTCAAGTGTTTGAGATTAACGTACAAGTGCAATTACTTTAATTATAACTTAAACAAGTTATAATGCGGAAAGTAAAGTAAAAGAACACAATAAGATTTTGTTAACGAGAAAACCGCAAATGCAGAAAAACCCCCCTGACCTATTCCAGTTTTGAATACTCTCGTAATTAAGCCGTTATACAAAGATACTACCAACCCCACATAGTTGATCAAACCGAGTAAACTACCCCTAGTTACCTAGTTTTGTCAGTATCCATGCGCATACAACCAATCTGGCCAACACACGTGAATCCTAAGATAAAGTCCAATATCTTAAGTTGCTTCAACCTCTCTGAAGACTTTAATCACTCAACCCTTTCGATCGTCTTCCAAACAATAAAGGACTAATCTGTTTGGTAACCACTCTCATATCTCAGAAAACCAATCAGAGATATCTATAGTTGAGCATGACAAAGGGTTTTCTGTTAAAAATCATTTAAACTCCTTTGTCGAGTTTAGATCTTCCAAGATCTGGATTAAACAAGTTAACAGATTGAGTCAAGCAGAACTACCAGATTCAGATAATGAAGACTACCACCAAATGAAAGATCGTCGATCTAAATACGACTAACAATAACAAGTCTATGAAAAGATAAACTAGATCTTGTCAGATCCCAACTGATCAAGTTTGTACACTAAACAATTCACAAAGATACAAAACCAATTAGAAAATATTTTTGTCTTTAAATATTCAATAGTCTTCTGTACCTGCACAATAACAAACTTGATTCCTGACTTATGATCGATCACGCACAGAACGGAGTCTGTTAACAATGGATGAGTGACCTTATGTCAGAAAAGAAGGCTCTCAAGAAAAATCAAATTAGGTGCAATCAAGAATTAACAACCGTTAATCAATCAAATCAATAATTGAAAACTAAAATAACAATGCAATTCTAGTTTTCCACCGACAGTAATAGTAGACGCTTCTTGATCCCAAAGAAGTCTTTAAATCAGCAGTTGTAAGAGATTCGCCTAATTAGGTTACTCTCCTCTCCAAGATAGTATTACGAGAATATTATTAGTCGGCTACCAAAAACAACAAAGATGAAGTTTGTCTGGCTCAGGATAAGTTTGTAGGAAAAACAAACTTCACTATTTATAGACCATGGTAGTTTGGACATCAAGGAATTTCCATAACCGAAAATATTCTTAAGATATGCAATAAAGCACCTAAATTCGGTTTTGTCTAATTCCAACCAATATCCAACTGTATAACCGAAATCTTCATGGACAACTCAATATTAGCTAGCATTTAACTAATATATCTTTCCATAGATATGTTTTGATTGCTGGTAAAAAAAAACATATTAATTTCGAAAATCTCAAAAAGATTCTCTACTATTTCGATTTGGGATCTCACTTTCAGTATCAAGGAATATCTTTGAATAATTAAGTAATAGGATTTCAGCACATTTTCAAATCACTAATTATGTCAACATATTGAATTTTTCTATTTTGCGAACCCAATTTACAAATCACACAAACCTTAAAGTGTATGTGACTTAAATAAATCGCTTTTGCCTATTAGGATCGGTTCCACCATGACTCATAAACACAAGTTGGGATCGGTTCTACCTTGACTCCCAATATAGGTAGGGTCGGTTCTACCTTGACTCCCAACATAAGAAAGGATCGGTTCTACCATGATTCCCTAAATAGGTTAGGATCTGTGCAACCTTAAGATCTACAATGAAAACCGACCATGAATCCTCTTGATTTCCTTTCGACTACGAATCAAGTTCGTACGTATACTTCCTTAAACTCGTGTAATTAAACATAGTTTTATAGGTATGAAATCAAACCCATGTTCACTACACAATCCAGTAACGAGTTACAAAGATTCCAAAAGGTAAGTATTATACTTTGTAATTCAAACTACCAATATAAAGCTCTTATCACTATTAATATATATATATATATATATATATATATATATATATATGGTTCCTTTACACTTTGATTATAGTATGAGGATCAAATTTATTATACTAGAGTTTCATATATATAACTTCGCATGCTATGTTTTCAATCAAAAACGACTTGTAAGCTTACAATACAGAAATGAAAACAAGTCAAGTCATTTATTACTAACCTCAAGTGGAAAGATGATGTCATCGTTGATGTCGATACGTCTTTGGAATCTTCAAGTCTTCAGAGTAATACTTGCGTGTTTCAATATTTCTAGACTTCCTAGTCTAACCTTACGAAGTTGACTCTAGTAATCTAATCATTATGAGTTTTGGTACTAAAATATGACAACCAACCTTGACATACTAACGCTTGGTGGGTTAAACTGAGCAATTATCTAACAACACCTAGCAAAGAAGGGGTATTCAAACTCCTAAGAACATCACAACTGTAAGTCATGCTACAATAAGCCTTGCTGGATAATACGATGCTCACGACGAACGCGAGAAGCAAAGGAGCAAGCATCCAACCAACCTCTTCAGTGACTTGATGACACTGGAAACTCCAATTTTTAGGCAAAACATTTCTCCAAAATAATGATAAGTTGAATTCCCCTTAACTTGTTCGTAGAGGACTCGGGAAATCCGGTGTACCTCAATATCGTGTTCGTAATTCCTTTATTCTTTATTCGATTGACCTCGTTTTTTTTTTGTATTTTATTCATCTATTTATCGGCTACAATATAAAGGTATAAAACTTTTGATGAGGCTCCTATAAGTTTGTGACTCAACACAAATATTGCAGATCCACTCAAAAAAAAAATACTTGGACAATCTCAAAAATAAATATCCAATATCAGTCTAGTCGTATCCTAATAATCCAATCGAAACTCTTCCAAGTATGAAACTTGTTATTTATCTTTCAAGGTACGAATTCTACAAGAACGAGTCTCGTAATCCAGCACAATTAGTATGGACGTATCTACTAGAATCAATTTCGTACCACTTGTGTAAATCATATTATAAAGATAAAGAATATAATTCGGAAAAGGAAAAACACAAGATGCCAGAAGTTTTATCAACGAGGAAACCGCAACTACAGAAAAAACCCGATACCTCGTTCCAATTTGAACACCAAACTGTATTAAGCCGCTACAGACACTAGACTTCGAACTGGAATGCAGCTGAAACTCAATTCACCCTCCAAGCAATTCAGCTGCAATCGTGCTCCTTACGTCTCTTGAACCTCGCAACACTCTACGCAATTGATTCCCTTATCTAACGTCCTTTACATCCTAAGAGTTACTTCAACCTAAGTGAAGACTTTTAATCCCAATCTGCCTTTAACAGATAATCCTATTTGATTTCGCTTTAGATCAAAGATCAAAACTTGGAAATCTGTTTGCAATACACAAAGCTAGCAAACCTCACAAATCCAGAACACTTACGCTCATTTAGATGAGAATCCTGGATTCTTAACTACCTCTCAAGAAAAATCGTGAACTAATCAATTGAGAATAGTTTTCAGATATCTATCTTGAGGAATCACAAAGTCTGAGACAAAGAGAAATTTGTGGTTTCTATCTATCTTGCCTAAAAGAGATTACGAAAACCTCGATAACAGAAAGAGCAAGATCAGGATACACAAACAACTAAGGTAAAAATAGTCGGACCTGGCTTCACGAATCTCTAAGTGAAGTCTTTCAGTCGTAGACCTAATTATGTTTACCAAAGGAAACATTTTTCAATAGAGGAAGACTCTAGCAATCAACTAGGACACAAAGTATTAGCTATTAAATTTTCTAGTTGAATGAGTGTCTTTATTTGTAGATGTTTAAGACTATGGGTTTTTAAGAATTCAAGCTAAGATAACTTGAGATTCAAGCAAACACTTTATCTGTTTAGATGAAGCTCTAGTTAGGGTTTCAAGTAAGCATTGAGAAGTTTGTCTTGAAATCACATAGAAGAATATACACAGTGGTACGGGTATGAAAAATGTGTATAATGATAGTTCTTGGCAAGTAAGCCTTTCAAACTAATAGGGAATATCGTGTTCATTTAAACACTTAAGACTTTAATCATGATGCACATACACAAGGTGTTTTAGTCATCATATATGTCTTATAGGTGTTTATGAGAGTCATCGCAATGCTAAACATATTTAAAAAAAAACTTTAAGCATCTGCTAATATTTAATGGAACTGTTGGTGAAACGGTTCGTGAATTGTTAGGAAGTTCATGAATTCAGGCCGCCACGGTTCGTGAACCGTTCAACTACTCGTGAATCAAATGTCAATGGTTTATGAACTGGGTTCTCCAATCGTTGGACTTTCACCAATTTCATATCACCACGGTTCTTGAACCGGGTTGGTGAAATGTCTCATTCAGAACCTTACGGTTTGCGAACTGGTTTGCCAACCTTCTTTTATTCTGAATATCAGATATATATATGGTTTGCAAGATGTTTTGCCAACTTACCCTGAGTCCAAATTTCAGTAGATCTGAAATACTCTATTTTGATGTTTGAAACCTCCCCATTTTCCTTAAATATAAATATCATTGCTCGGGAAATTTTCAAATGATCCATAGCATTAGTTCTTGAATAATAATTTGTTTTGAACTAAGATTGATAAAGAACAATGAACATCCATTGCTTAAATCATATATCGAGATGTTTAACAAGAAAAGATTGACTCGAAATTTTTTTATTCAAATAAATATATTAGAAGTCATATGACACAGTCTCGTATAGATAGAATGGGAAAGCTTGTTAGTAAATAGAATGGTTCAGTTTTCGCATACCTTATTGGTGAAGTTCTCCAAATGTTTTCGTCGATCTTCAGTCTTGAAGGGTTATTCAATGATGTTTGATACTCAACTACCAACTTTTATACCTCGTCTGAGACTTGACTTAGTAGACTAGAGATCAAGATATAGTTTAGTTCATCTAACATTGACGACAATTTTGAGATAACAAAACTTGTGAGTTTGATTGAGCATTGCTCTAACACTACCATTATCTTCTTAGGTATTCCAAGTATCCTTCTTGTAGCAACAAGAAGGTTTCAAAGCATTTGTTTTTGTGTTAACATCTCCAATTACTAGTAAAACCATCAAAAAAAGTAAAAATTGGGTTCTATTGTTTTCCATACATGTACGCTATTTTAATATATATATGTTAGAGCACTGCTCGGTCGAACTAGCATTGCTATCTCAAGCTTGTTTGTCATGTTTAGTTGTCAAAACTATAAGTCTTGATTTCTAGTCTACTTATAGCTATGTCTCGGATTAGGATAGAATGTGTAGTTGAGCTTTAGAGTTCACGACGTTCATCGATTGAAGACGAAGAACTACTAAGGGGATCTTGTGGAACTTCATCAACAAAAGGTATGTGGAGACTTGAACTCATCTATCACTCAGAAGTTTATTTCTATTCTTTCTCCTATTGAAACATAAGTTGTATAGCTATATAGACTTTACATTATACATATTTGATATTTCGAGTTGAGTTTAACTCGCTTACATAAGTTGTATAGCTACAGCTATATAGATGATCATGTGAAAATCGCCTGGTAACATCTTACATGATTTGTGTGAGACGGTCATTTGATATAGACTAGGAATGTTTCGTATTGATCATTTGATCACTTGAAAATTTCTTTAAAGCTAATAGTTTGTGTGAGACAGCTATTCTCATCTTCCAAGAATGTTTCAATGATTGAAATGGGAGTTTAGAACAATTAACCTTTGATTGGATATAGCACAGTATGCATGCTTGTATGCTAACTATTGCATGTATATTCCAAGTCCGAGAATTTAGTATGCATACCCGTACGCGTACTGATTCAACAGTTGAAGCCCGGAACTATAGTATGCATACCCTTATGCGTACTTATGCAACTGAGTTCGGTCATGAACGACAATATGCGTACCTGTTTGCATATTGGCGAACAAGACCAAGTCCGGGAACTTAGGTACGCGTACCTGTTTGCATACCTGAGTGGGTTAAGTTCTAAAATCTATTATGTATGTTTACATACTCATGAACAAATACATTTGTATGATAAGGAATGCAATCTTGGCAAACCGTGGCTATAATGTTCATGAATTGATTTGAGTGAATCAAAACAGATTTTCCTTCAATTGTGTCTTGTATACTTCTATGAGAGTATACAAAATTGAACAACTCTATCACTAGTTTCATTTGAGTCGTTTGAACTAGTTGTGATAAAGATGAACAAGGGTGATATGAAAGTGTTCATATGGATAACTTCAGTTAACTATTGTTGATCCAACTAAGTGTACACGTTTAGGTACGGTTACCTATATCCAAATGAAGGTACATTTCACTTATGTGTAACAAGCTAAGACAATCTTACGGTTGAAAGATATTAGCTTGACTCTAATCAAGTTTTCATATAACGATGAATATTGAATGCTTTCTTACCAAGGTAGCATTGATTGCAAACCCTGATTTGAAGACTATATAAGGGAGAACTCTAACAACTGGGAAACCTAATCCACACACCTCCTGTGTGATAGTAGTTGCGACTAGAGTCGATTCTCCTTTAACCTAGGTTTTTCCTAAAACCATTATAGGTTGAAGACTTAAAGACTTCATTGGGATCTGAAGCCAAACCCAACTATTTTCTCTGTAGTTGTGTGTTATGATCTTACTTTGTTCAATCGTATTGAGTACTATATTATCTAAGATTTGCTCGAGATTTAATCTCCGATAGGTAAGATAAAAAGTAATCACAAAGCTCTTAGTCTCATTCTTTGTGATTCCACAATATCTTGTTCTGGTACCATACGGTTAAGATTATTATGAGGTGATTGATATTACTAGGCTGTTCTTCGGGAATATAAGTCTGGTGTATCAATTGGTTCATGTTCACCTTGATTTATCAAAAGACGGAACAAAAACTTATAGGTATTTCCATGGGAGACGAATTTATCTATTCAATAGCCTTTTCTGTGTGAGACAGATTTGTATATCAAGTCTTCGAATTTGGGTCGTAGAAACTTTTAGTTGTGGGTGAGATCATCTAAGGGAATCAAGTGCATAGAGTCCTGCTGGGATACAAAGGCGTAAGGAACGCGACTGTACCTTAATCAGTGTGAGATTGGTTAGGGCTCAACTTCCAGTCCGAAGTTAACTTGTAGTAGGCTAGAGTCTGTAGCGGCTTAATACAGTGTGGTGTTCAAATCTAGACTAGGTCCCGGGGTTTTTCCGCATTTGCGGTTTCCTCGTTAACAACATTTCTGGTGTCTGTGTTATTTCTTTCTCGCATTATATTTTCTATATAATTAAACTATCACAGGTTGTGCGTAGTTCAATCAATTGGTGAATCTAACCTTTGGTTGTTGATTCAAATTGACTGACGCTTGGATATTGGTCTTTGGTACCAACCAAGTTACTTCTCATATTAATCCGAATCAACAATTTATATATGTTCGATTGCAGATTGATTTGAGAAATAACCCTTGGATATATTTTCCTTGTTTGAGTCTGACTGTCTAGTTGATTATCTTGGAATTATATTGGAGTTAGTCCATACAGATTGCCTAAACGAAATATTGGGTGTGTTTTTTAGACCCCTGATTTTTCGATATATATATATATGTTCATTAATGTTAGAATCACCATTAGTATTGTTTCTCTTCAATTTTGGAACTTTTAGAGCATTGCTCGGTCGAACTCACAAGTATTGATATCTCAAGCTTGTTGTCAAATTTAGTTGATCAAAACTATATCTTGATTTCTAGTCTACATTTAGTCAAGTCTCGGATTAGGATATAAGTGTACTGTTGAGTACCATACATCACTGCATTCTACCATTTAAAGGCGAAGATCAACCGAAGCTTATGGAGAATTTCATCAACAAAAGGTAAGTGAAGACTAAACCACCAATTACTCATGTTTTCACCTTTTTATCTATAAGACAATGTCGCATGACTAAATTGGACTTTACATGCACAATAAAAATTTGGAGACAAGTTTATCTTGTTAATTATTCTCGAAAGATGTTGACTAAGCTTAAGAACATTTGTTCATACTTGATGAATTTGGTTAAGAACAATTTATTGTTTTTGACATAAATCATGATTCAAGTTAATCATTTGAAAATAGCCTGGAACAATGATATGCATCATTGATGTTATTGGGGAATGTTTCAAATTGATTATTAGAGAGATTTAGAACTACTGTAAATCTGGATACAAGATAGTACACGTACCATCTTATGTACTAGCACAACTGTTATAGGTCCAGAGCTGTAGTACATGTACCCAGTACACGTACCGGCGTAGATATAGTTCAGCAACGACTTTTGGTAATGTTTTGGGATAAAAACTGGTTCTATTTTTTTTTTTTGGTAAATTTGGGTGTGTTGATGAGAAACAAATTCAAACCCTAAACAATGCACTGCATGGGAGTACTTTTAGATTCGAGAGATCAATCTGTAAGACTCTGGCCTAAACCAAGAAATGGCTGTTCCAGATTCAATTCGGTCACAAAGTGAAGGAGAAGGGGTTGATCTTAGGGAGGGAAGCGAAGAAGGTGTTTGAGATCAGAATGTTGAATTATGAAGGTGTGGCTATTTATGACTTGTATCAGAATGTGGAACTGGATTACAGAATGTAAGTTATCAGTTCTTGGTGTTTTCTAGATACTTGTGTTGATAACACTTGTCTTCTCTGAGGGTTGTGTGATTCGAACCCAGCACGTTGTGTGCGTTAGGTGAATGTTCCACCATTGTGCTGCATCCCCCAGCTTGTGACATGTTTGATGTCTCGAATGAATGACTCAAGTCATGTGATTTGCCGTTAAAATCAGCACATAGTGCTTTCAGGTTAAATAATAATAAATTATTTGTGAAACCGATATTTATAAAGCATTGCTTATAATCGATGTACGTAAAGCATCGCTTTCGAATAAGCAGCTGAAAGTAATCGATGTGTTAGAAGCATCCCTGTTTTTGAGCTCGATCGAGTCAGTCACGAATTGAGCGTCTTAAAAGTAACACGACCAACCCTCTTTGGGTGATCGTTTGAGGACCTCATGGGTGAACTATCACATGGTCGACCACTCCCTGTGGAGGAGGGACGACGACGATCATAATGTCGTTTTGTTAATTTTCTAAAAATAAATCTTCACCATCCAGATGGGCCGGCGAAGTTGGATGGTTGTGATCAATTTGCGGCAGTTATCTACTTCCATTGACGTCAATGTTTAGGTTTTAGGGGCCGCGTGGCTACCCCTTTTTAGGCGAGCGATTCGAGGCGCTATGTGCCAGTTCGAGCAGGTCGATCGACCTTGTGCAAAGGTGGGTTGCCGGTGAGCGTGCTAGTATCTCCTGGGCCACCTAAAATTAGATCTAAGCCAATCGATTTGGCTGGCGAAGATGGATGGTCGTGGCCGATTTGCGACGCTAACATATTTCCGCAAACACCAATAAGGTTTTAAAAACGGTCGCGTCTTCCCTAGTTCGACCGAACGACTTGATGCGTTAAGGGATTGTCGTGAGTAGGTCGATCGATCAAGGAAGGAGTTGGGCCGCTAATGAATACTTTGGTGCTTCTTCGATCGTTCGAGATGCGATCTACGCCGTCCAATTAGGCTATCCAAGTTGGACGGACACGATCGATTTACAACAGTTGTATACTGTCGCGACCCAATTTAGGGTTTTGAATACGGGGTGTTTGCTCGATTTTGGGCAAATGGTTGAGCGTCCTATAGGCTTGCCGCAGGTAAGTCGATTGACAAAGGGAAAAATTGGGCCGCCAATGAACATGCCGACACTTCCTTAATCGTTTGTAGGAAGATCTAAGCCCTCCAACTAGGATGATAAATTTGGACGGTCGTGATGCATTTTGAGACTCTTTTTAACGGTCTCAGCTCGTTCGAGCTATTTTTATACAGCGCGATCACCCATGTTTGGGGTCGGCGTTCGAAGCACTTGTGGCTGAGGGGAATGGGACTCGATCGACTAGGGCACTAGTGGGCCCGCCGGTGGTCACTACGGTGATTGTCTAGTTTTGCAAGGAGTAAGCTATGCTTGTTAAATCGCGCGGAGACATGAACAATCTAGATTTTCCTTAAGGAATTTAAACGCGTCTGATCGCGCTATCTTTCAATTAAAGGCGTGTTAACACGGTAATCTCTTTGTCAGAGGGTGGTGTAGCCCATGTGGGTATTTCCATGAGGGTCTCAATACTAACACTTCGGGAGACTCATGCTACTATGCCGAGAGTGAACATTTGATCATCATGTCATGTCAATATTGGGAGTTCGGCTGGGAACATAGCATAGGAAAATATCAGGTGAGTTATGCATTAGTAACTAATGCGACAGGTTGAAATTTATGGAATATCTGGGATTGATGCACCATTTTAATAAATTTCATAAATATGTCGAATTGCTCGATACATATATAAGTAAAGAGGTTTGAACACTCATCACTTTCAAATGGATTTTGTTCCTTTGCAGGATGACAACGCATTAAATACAAGGTTTTACAATTTTGACCCAGAACTAAAAACCACCATCAACATTAAGTCCCCTGCTTAGCACGTAACAGTGACATTGTTGCGGGGTAAGCACTAGATGGTGACAGATAAAAATTCACAAGAGAAGTTCGATGCACATTACCAGAATAGAGGCTGGCTTGGTTCTAGAGTAAGGCACGTTTCCTTTCAGCGCACGTCAGTTACCTTCAGATAGATAAGTATCTACTTGATTGTTATCCCGCATCCGGAGCCTTTATACACGACAAGTAGAGACTCCTTTTCTTCTTGGGGTCTTGCTGATTTGTGAAATATAAAGAAGACGCTGGAGCTTTTCTCCCATCACAGGATTGCTTCTCTTCTCCATTCCAGGTATTTCTCCTTGTTCATTGTGCGGCTTGATTTTTTTTTTGATTGATGATGATAACGATTTTTATATACCAGGTGTTGATATGATCGTAACGTCCTTTTTGCAGTATATGATGGGAACCGCTTGTGATGATTACTCTTTTACTTCTCCGGAGAAGAGCTTTGAAGTCGATAAACCCAAGACTAGCGCATTTGAGGAGGTGATGGCCAAAATAGATCCCCGTTCCGTGAAGTTGGTCGTGCCATACAGGGTATGTCTCTTCTGCACTTATGCATCGTTCGGGAGCGTACTCGGGCTTTTTGGCTTCTATCAGTATGGAGGAGAAATGGAGACACGACGAAGCATCTCAGTCGACTAGAGCGAGAGCTGAAAGGTTTGCAGCTCGGCTAAAGCGGCGAAGGATCGAGCATGAGCGGCATCACAATGAAAACAAGTATGATTACCCCATCTGTAACGGAATCATAATTCTCGATTCTGATGTGGATGAACCGGAGCATCTTCAGAAGGCTGTTGGGGAAGTGAGGAAGAGGTCGAAGTAACTTCCGTGGAGGATACTGAAGCAACCGTCGTAGGGAACGCTGAAGTGGCTTCTGAGGAGATCACGGTAGCGGCATCTGGAGAAGATGTTGAAAAAGCTCCCGAGAATGATGTCGCGTCTCCTGGAGAGAACATTGAAGCAGTTGTCGAGGGAGGCGTTGAAACAATATCAGAGAGGGAGATCGATGCGGATTTCAGAGAGGATGCAGTAGCGCCTGTGGTGAAGGTGTTGAAGCAGCTTCCGATGACGGCTCCAGTGAAGACACTGATGATCCTTCTAATGACTAGACCCCTTTTTTATTGCTTTCATTCACAATTGAGCACTTTCCATAGTTTGTAGACATTTTCCTCTTATACTCAGTTTGCGTTTGAGCCTGGTTTTCATTGAATGATTTTTTTTTATTCACGTTATCTGGGAAACCTAGTTGTAGCGCTCCCAGTAGGGTTTGCAATAGAATCTCTCCATTCCATCAAATCGCACAACCAAAGATAACGCGACTTCATAAGGTGATGCGCCTTTACGTGACCATATATTGTCTTTATGATGATTGCATGTAACCCTAAAAACAATGAAGGGGATGAAATAATGGAAACCAGAGATTAACCACGAACCTGTCTGCCCTCCAATCGATAAAGTGTTGCAATCCACCTGTGGTGATCGAGAGGTCGCTTTATTATTGGAGTAGGATGATCTTCTAAATACGGAGCGCTTGCCCTAATAATCATACGATTCTTTTGTCTCTTTTCTTTCTGCGTGTACTCATTCAATGTTTCTCGAAATATACGAGATGTTTCTTTCTAGGGTTTTGTCTTTCTGGTTTGAACTGATGGGTAATGATGATGGTTTAGGCTTGCTCAAGATCTTGTGTCATGATTCGGGAGTAAAGAGATAAATAATACATTGATTAACTGACAAACCAAAACCCTAATTATGAATGCAAGCAGTGCAATCATTTTGGAGGAATTGCAAATATTGCATGAAAAGGGAAATTGCTGGAAGAAATACTAAAGAGAACGCTGGAGGAAAAGGTAGCACAACGTTTTAGGTGTTGAAATACTTGAGCCATCATGAGTGAATTGTCACACCTTCCAGTTTGTCGGCATTGATGATCTTGCAGTAACCGCCTAAGATAACATCTGCCACTAAGTATGGCTTATATTCCCTTTCTGTAGGTAAATCAAGTTGAGCGGCCACATTCACTGTCACATCTCCAACTTGAAACGTAGTCACCTTAATTACCAAATCTCCAACTTGAAATGGATTCGGGCGTTGTACAATTACTTGGTCCTTGGACTCACCGTCTTTGACCGAGACAGTTTCTAAAATTTTGACGAATCATTTGAAAGGGCCAGCATCCCATTCACATCTCCTAGTGACGGATGGGTTGTTGATCGGAGCGAGTCCCCGAGACTTAGCCAGAGGAGGAGTGTCTGATTGTAAAAAAGGTTGTTCAATAAGACTTACTTGGGTTCAGAATCTTCTAATGTATGCTGATGGGCTCTCTCCAGATAATTGCGTCACATTGGCAAGCTGTCGATACGAATATAGATAATCTTCGGGGTTTGACGGCTTGTTGGAAATCCTCTCAGGTATAGACACTTTCAAAGGACACACCCTAGCTTTGCTTTGTTGTTATGTACCCACGAGCGCCCCAGAATCATATCATAGCTCGGGTAATCTTTCACAATATGAAGCTTACAGCATGTTAGAGCGTCTCCTATCTTGATTTCGAGGTCGATTTACCCATAAGGGTCTCTAGATTCTCCTTCAGAATTTTTGATTATGGCTGGGTAATGAACAGCTTCCTGCTTTGAAATCTTTGCAGCTTTCAGGGTTTTGACAGTGACAATATTGAAATCAGACGCTGCATCAATCAGTGTGTTGTCAAACTCGACATCCTTCAAGCGAGCGATGGTTAGGAGTCCCCAGTTACGTCTCGCGTTTCCCAGGAAGGATTGAGGTTCAATAGCAGCTTCTTTAACTGGAAACAAATGCTTACCTGATACAACACGGTTGAGAGCCCCAAACATGTCTTGACGCTGCGCCTTAGAGAAATACAGAATTTCACATAAATGCTCCATCATAGACTGCACAGTCTTGTGGACAGAGTCCCCAGAAATCATGCAGCTCCTGACAGGAAGAGGGTCTCTGTGTACTCCTTCGATTCCTGATTGAAGTTCTCCCGCATCCACTTTCTCTTTGAAAATGCGCTTCAACTTGTTGCAGTCACTGGTTGGGTGATTGATAAATCTGTGATAACGACAATATTTGGGATTCGCCATCTCTCCTTCAGTTGGAGAACGTCTGAGAGGAGGTAGCTTGATGGCGTCATCTTGAATCCATGCTTCCAAGAGTTCAATGACCTCATCTATTGGAAATGGGAACTCTGGAGCAACATCTCCAGCTTCGGGAGCATTGGATGCGACTTTCCGGGGTGGAGTCATCTGTGTCGGCGCTGCGCGCTTGGGTTGTTGCTCCATTGCTGGAGCTTTTCTTTTTCCTCCTTCACCTACCACGCTTACGGAAGGACCGGTGTTGTATTGCTTGTTGATGAGACGTCTGTTTCCTCGAGTTTCGCGTGCGCCCTCACCCCTGGTCGGTCTGTTTCTTTCTAAAAGCGCTGGTGCGGTTGTAGTTGAACGCTTAGCAGCTTCATGGAGTTCGGAAAACGTCTGGAAGCACAGCTTTTCCAGTAAAGCATGATAGATGGGAACCATATTGTTAATGCACAATTCCACCAGTTGCTGTTCGGTCATATTTGGGTTGTGGCAATCCAAAGCTTGAATTCTGAATCTCTTGAAGTAATCATTCGGATGCTCGTTGTTTCGTTGAAACATTCTTCCCAAGTCTGAGAAAGTGATTTTTTCAGACACGAAGAAATACTTTTTGTAGAAAGCGGTGACCATCTCACACCAGTTTGATATGCTGTTTGGTGCGATGTTGTTGTACCAGGTGTACGCTCTTCCAGTAAGCGACTTTGAGAACTCTTTCAGGCGAAGTGCGTGATTGTATTCGTGCTCTCCCAAAGATTCCAGAAAACGGGAAATGTGTTCACGAGTGTTACCAGTACCATCATAAAGGGAAAACTGTGGAGAGGAGTATCCTCTCAGGAGAGGAACTCTTTGCACATCAGGAGGATACAGAGGTTGATGCCGGTGCAGGTCCACCGGGTTTTCCTTGCCTCGATTTTGGAGGAGTCGTTCTATATCTTCACGTGTGATGAAATTGGATGGCTGATTTCTTTCCCTTAAGCGCTCAGGAGCAACACGAACTTCCTCATCTATGAATGCACGCCCCGTTGAAGTGCTTGCGCCAAGTGTGTTGAAGGTACTCCTTATCGGTTCCATGGGCTGACGCGACTCTTGTGGTAGTCGTTCTGTTAGCGTCTTAAGGAAAGTGAGTACCTCTTTCTGAGTTGTGGCCATGTCCGTTTGAGCCTTAGCGAGAACTTCTTGTCTCTCGGTTAAATCGACAATGGTAATAGGGGGTTGGATTCCTCTGGCTCCCGCAGTCTCTCGTCCTGATGTGGGAGCGACAGTAGCTCTAGTAACAACCGGGGGTGTTACGCTCGAAGAAACATTGGGGGTGGCGGCAGCATCTCTGGCTCTGGTGATTGGAGGCGTCACACCTAAGAGATGTTTCCTACGCCGCCAGTGTTGGTGGTAGTACCACGAGATGTATTGACCGTGTTGGTAGGCGGTACATTGGTGTCACCGGCAGAAATGTTGACAGCGGGGATGTTGTCAGCGCCAGTAACATCAGGATTTGTCGCTATTCCAGACCTAAGATCCACCATCTTGAATTTGAGAAAATTGAAATGAAATTGAAAATTGATCTTGCAACCGAGAGATTAATCTCCCACTGTGGTCGCCAGTTGTTTTGGGGTAAAAACTGGTTCTACTATTTTTTGGTAAATTTGGGTGTGTTGATGAGAAACGAATTCAAACCCTAAACAATGCACTGCACGGGATTACTTTTAGATTCGAGAGATCAATCTGTAAGACTCTGGCCTAAACCAAGAAATGGTCGTTCCAGATTCAAATCGGTCACAAAGTGAAGGAGAAGGGGTTGATCTTAGGGAGGGAAGCGAAGAAGGTGTTTGAGATCAGAATGTTGAATTATGAAGGTGTGGCTGTTTATGACTTGTATCAGAATGTGGAACTGTCTTGCAGAATGTAAGCTATTAGTTCTTTGTGTTTTTTAGATACTTGTGTTGATAACACTTGTCTTCTCTGAGGGTGGTGAGATTCGAACCCAGCACGTTATGTGCGTTAGGTGAATACTCCACCATTGTGTTGCATCCCCCAACTTGTGACATGTTTGATTTCTCGAATGAATGGGTCAAGTCATGTGACTTGCCGCTAAAATCAGCACATAGTGCTTTCAGGTTAAATAATAATAAATTATTTGTGAAACCGATATTTATAATGCATTGCTTATAATCGATATACGTAAAGCATCGCTTTCGAATAAGAAGCTGAAAGTAATTGATCTGTTAGAAGCATCGCTATTTTTGAGCTCGATCGAGTCAGTCACGGATTGAGCGTCTTAAAAGTAACACAACCGGCCCTATTTGGGTGATCGTTTGAGGACCTCATGGGTGAACTATCACCTGGTCGACCACTCCCTCTGAAGGAGGGACGGACGGCGATCATAATGCCGTTTTGTTAATTTGCTAAAAATAAATCTACACCGTCCAGCTGGGCCGGCGAAATTGGATGGTTGTGATCAATTTACGGAAGTTATCTACTGCCATTGACGCCAATGTTTAGGGTTTAGGGGCCACGTGGCTACCCCTTTTTGGGCGAGCGATTCGAGGCGCTATGTGCCAGTTCGAGCAGGTCGATCGACCTTGTGTAAAGGTGGGTTTCCGGTGAGCATGCTGGTATCTCATGGGACACCTAAAATTAGATCTAAGCCACTCGATTTGGATGGCGAAGATGGATGGTCGTAATTGATTTGCAACGCTAACATATTTTCGCAAACACCAATCAGGTTTTAAAAACGGTCGCGTCTTCCCTAGTTCGATCGAACGACTTGATGCGTTAAGGGATTGTCGTGAGTAGGTCGATCGATCAAGGAAGGAGTTGGGCCGCCAATGAATACTTTGGTGCTTCTTCGATCGTTCGAGATGCGATCTACGCCGTCCAATTAGGCTAGCCAAGTTGGACGAACACGATCGATTTGCGACAGTTGTATACTGCCGCGACCCAATTTAGGGTTTTGAATACAACGTGTTTGCTCGAGTTTGGGCAAATGGTTGAGCGCCCTATAGGCTTGCCGCAGGCAAGTCGATTTACAAAGGGGATAATTGGGCCGCCAATGAACATGCCGGCACTTCCTTAATCGTTTGTAAGAAGATCTAAGTTGTCCAACTAGGCTGATAAAGTTGGACGGTCGTGATGCATTTTGAGACTCTTTTTAACGGTCTCAGCTCGTTCGAGCTATTTTTATACAGCGCGATCACCCATGTTTGGGGTCGGCGTTCGAAGCACTTGTGGCTGAGGGGAATGGGACTCGATCGACTAGGGCACTAGTGGGCCCGCCGGTGGTCACTACGGTGATTGCCTATTTCTGCTAGGAGTAAGCTATGCTTGTTAAATCGCGCGTCCAAATCGTATGGCCGTGATTATTTTTTGAGACTGACATGAACAATCTAGATTTTCTTTAAGGAATTTAAACGCGTTCGATCGCGCTATCTTTCAATTAAAGGCGTGTTAACACGGTAATCTCTTTGTCAGAGGGTGGTGTATCCCATGTGGGTATTTCCATGCAGGTCTCAATACTAACACTTTGGGAGACTCATGCTACTCTGCTGAGAGTGAACATTTGATCGTCATGTCATGTCAATATTGGGAGTTCGGCTGGGAACATAGCATAGGAAAATATCAGGTGAGTTATGCATTAGTAACTAATGCGACGGGTTGAAATTTATAGAATATCTGGGATTGATGCACCATTCTAATAAATTTCATAAATATGTCGAATTGCTCAATACATATATAAGTAAAGAGGTTTGAACACTCATCACTTCCAAATGACTTTTGTTCCTTTGTAGGATGAAGCGCATTAAATACATGGTTTTACAATTTTGACCCTGAACTAAAAACCACCATCAACAGGTACACATACCAAGTATGCAAACCCAAAAAATTATGTTGACTCGTGAACTCGCGATGGTGCACATACCTAGTATGCATATCGAAAAAGTTCTGCGGACTCCTGAACTCGTTTTATCTTAAGGGTATACAAACCCGGTACACGTACCATGAAAAAATAACTCACGAACTGGAAGTAAGTACACGTACTTACTCTATCGAATGTTTTCAGATGCATCAGAATTATTTCTATGAGATAATCAACATTTGGACAACTCTCTAGAAAATACATCTAGACATACTTGATCGGATTATAACTTATGGTTGTGACTCAATATAAAGTCTTAAAGTGTTATATGAAAATGATTAAGCTTATAGTTCGTCTGGATAGTTTCGGCTTTCATGAACAAGTCATTGTACATGGTTCGGTTACGATTCATCCTAACCAGAGTGTATATTCTGTTATGTTAATCATAAGTCAAGTTTTCATCTAATGGCGAATATTGATTGCTTGATTCCAAAGCCACCTTAGCTTAAATCTAAAGCATCCTTGATCTTGAAATTCTATATGAGGAGAACCTCAAGCAACTGGAATTTTTGAATCCTTAGAACTATTCTTGTGTGTCCTAGTTGTAAACTAGAATCGTCATCTCCTTTAAAACTTTTTAGGTTTAGCGACTAAAAAGACTTCGCTTAGGGATTCGTGAAGCCAAGTCCGACTATCTTTATGTTGATAGTTCGTGTATCCTGATCTTGATACTGATTGTTGAGTCTCACTCCGATCAGGAGAAATACATAAAAATCACAAAGTTTTTCTTCGTCTCAGATTTTGTATTCCACAAGTATATTCCTTTATAACGATTCTTTGTTGAAATCAGAGTAGGTATTATTTGTGAGGTGAATAATAATCTAGGCTGCTCTTCGATAGTTGTAAGTACCGGATTTTGAGGTTTCCTAGACTTTGTCTACTGCAAACGATTTCCTATCTCACCTTGATCTTTGGCCAAAACGGAAATCACATACATGATTATTTGTGGGAGGAAGATTGGTTTAAAGTCTTCAATCGAGTTGAATCAACTCTTAGGCCGTAAAGGACGACAACTAAGGGAATCAATTGCGCAGAGTCTTGCGAGATTCAAGAGGCGTAAATAGTACGACTGTAACTGAATTACTGTGACGGTGGATTCGGTCTCAACTACATTTTGGTCGGAAGTTATTTGTAGTAGGCTGCTGTCTTAGCGGCTTAATATAGTTTGGTGTTCAAATCTGTACTAGGTACTGGGGTTTTTCTGCATTTGCGGTGTCCTCGTTAACAAAATTTCTGGTGTCTGTGTTATTTCTTTTTCCACATTATATCGTCTATCTATATTACTGAAATATTACAAGGTTTAACGTAAATCAATCAAAGTGGATACATCCATTATTATTGTTGGATACGACTTTATTGATCCTGGATATTGATCTCTGGAATCGTCCAAGAACTCTCATGGTATAATCAGGTTCACGGACTTGTCTCTGTCTGCATACTGATTGTGAGCGAAAGAGATATAACTCTTCATATAATTCCTAATTGAGATTCATTAAGTTGTAACTTTCGGAATTGTATTTGAGTTTAGTCCATACAAGTTGCCTAAGAAAAATTTGGTGGTATATTTTGGTACCCCGCATTTTCAATTGGTATCAGAGCAAGCAAGCATGTGAAACCTAATAAGTTTTTTTTTGATTGATCCTGAAATTATATCCTTATGGGAAACTACTTTGGGAAACTTTTTCTGTTCACATGTAACGTACACCAGAGTTCCTTTAAGATTTTTCAGATTTTATTTTCCTCAGGGTCGTCTGTCCCTCGGAGAGCCCTCGATTCAACCAATGTCATGGTTGAGGGTAAAAGATCTACATGAAAAAATAAAGAGTCATTTTCCAAGGTTAAAAACAAGAAACATCGTGTTAAAAGTAATAAGCTATGATGTCTTAAGAGATTATTAATCAGTCTTTTTAAGGAATGCGACAAAAAGGGGTTTGTAGACGAAGATCTCTACATATCTTTTGAAAAAACTTTTAAGTTCTTGTAACACCTCGTATTGATCTTGAGAAAGGATATGTCCTTGCAATTTTCAGACACTAATAAAATTTGCTTTCAGTGTGGAGAATTCGGACATGTCAAAAAGCCTTACACGTTTACTACAATGATATTGACTGCTCCTAATGATTATGGAATACCATCTCTTGATCGCAACAAGAAGGAATAAACAAATCGGAAAGACTGTATGGCCAATATGGTTTATGAGTATTTTGCTCACCCAACCTCTTGTTAACAAGATCTTGGCATCAACCCATCATGTACTTATTTCTTGAGATGGGACAAGCAGTAGTGAAGGTTGTTTTTGTTTTTACTATAATTAGTTCCATGATTTATCCATAAAGTATTTTATATCCTGATAACTTGGTAATTGACTCTGGATAAAGGAAGGTTCTTAGTAATCAGTCTTGACCAAAGTAAAACATCACATATTGTTGAGATGGTTCCAATTTCATGGTGTTATAAGGTCATAATAAATTACAACACTTCCAATCCTGTGAATATCAATTTCACTTGTGCTCCGAAACTCATTGTTCAAAATAATTGATTCACTAAGCTAAGAATAAGATTAATCATCTTATTATATTGATATTGTAACTTAGATGTTATTTTTGTCAATTACCGTCTGAAAATCATAATACATTATGATTGTATACATCAAACGGAATATGTGTGCAGGTGGGGGAAAACAATTCGCTGGTTTTTTAGGGAATATAGAGACGACCGCGTGACGGAGGCTCCTCAACCGAGCAAACTGCTTAACCTCAAACAGATGCACTGCACGGGAGTTCTTTGAGTTCGAGAGATCAATCTGTAGGACTCCGTCCTAAACCAAGTCAATGGCCGTTCCAGAGTCAATTCGGTCACAAAGAGGGAGATGGGTTGATCTGTAGGAGGGAAGCTGAGAATTGTGTGGGATCAATGATGATCAAGGATTGTGGATGTGTTGTGGGTTTCTGCAAATTGATGAACTGCTGAGTTGAGTTATGTAAATAAGTTTCGATCGAGAAAAATTGTGTTTCAGTCATCGATTTTTGAATTATTTATATTGTCAGAATAGTAAACACATTTATCCCAGTAAGTGTGACGGTTTCTTGAGTGAAAGAGTGGGAAAGTGGGAGATCGTGGTAAAATCAGTTCTATATCGTGTGGAGAATTGGTTGATCGTCCACATACTATTTTTCTAACTCCCTCAACCGCTTGCACGACTTACTCACATTTCTCATCGTGGATGAACACACGTGCTGTAGACCGTCAGACCAAAACCCTAATTGATATCCCCCACGTGACGTGATTGATGTCTCACGAACGTGGAGTCTGCAAAGCAGACGTGTATTTGATTAGTCAGTCGTTGACTTGATTAGACAGTGAGTCTAAGTTTTGTTGAATTGAGCATGATTGACGAATGATCAGTGATTCATGGATTGAACATGTCAAACGTACAATTCTTGAATGATGTTGATATTGCTCGTCTGAGAAAATATTGTAAATTCGATGTTGAATATTGAGTTGAATCAATATTCATCGATAAATTACTGAATATTGACAGTTGGATCAATATTCGAGCAACTGAGCGAGTATTGCTCAATTCGATAAATTACTGAATATTGATAGTTGGATCAATATTCGAGCAATTGAGCAAGTATTGCTCATTCGATGAATTATTGGTAACTTGACCCAATAACATATTGGTAGCCTACCGAATATTATATAATTAATCCAAATGTTGATTGCTGGGTTAACATAATTTATTAGTGTTTGAAATTGCTCAAAATCATGATTTGCAGAGCATTTGTTCGAAACCCTAATTTTGATAAATTGTTCATCAATTGATGATTTATTGAAAATAAGCCAATGAGTGAAGGAGTGACCGGATACATGGGATGATGGACGACCATGTAGCGCCCAAGTGCTCGAGCGAGCGCGCACTAAAGTCCTTTGTTGACTGGTTGGTGAAAGGATGATTAAATGCTGGTTTAATCATTTATTAGAATAGTGCTCGTCTGAGCATTAGGCGATAAAACCTAATTATGGAGAAGTGAGGGACCAACCAAGAGGGCATGAGACCGGCCCTTGGTGGTCGTGGGACCAGCTTATGGTCGTTTGAGAAAATTCCAAATTGTTTGGAAAGAGTTTGGACCCAATATGAACAATTGAGCAAATTAGGTCAAAATTATAAAGATGTGCGGGACCGGCTCCTTGCAAGCCTTAGGGACGGCCTTGGTCGGACAAGGAAGCATGCCCGTGTCACCATAATGTCTGTGTCTCAGTCCTGAGAGTTTTGGTATTTTTTTGCGTGCGTTTGAGCAATATTTTGGATTTTCAGAAGAGTTTGATCTTTGACTGAAATCCTTGATTTTGCTCGTTTGATCAATATTTTGAGAATATTAAAATAATAATATTTAATATTTTTCGTAAATAGCCTAGTCGGTCATGTGACCATTTGACTTTTTGGACTTTTCATGGTTTGAGAAATATTTGAGAAAATATGAAAAATCAAGGTTTTTGCTCAAACGGAGGAGTTTCATGAGATGAGGAAAATAATAATTATGAAAACAAGGGATTGCAAAGTGTGGGACCGGCCACGGCTAGGGGATGGCCGACTGGCTAGGTTTCCTGGTCATGTGACACTTTCCCCTATTTTTATTATTTTTCATCTATGAAGAAAAATTTGGAGAAACCGTGAGTTTTACTCAAACAAGGAAAGTTGCTCAAATGAAGGAGTCTTCATGAGATCATGAAAATAATAAAATAAGAAAAATAAAGGAAGAGGCGTGGGTGACCGGCTGGCCAGTGAGCTTGGTCCCTAGGCGCCTCTTATTATTTTTTATTATTATTTTCTCTCTCCTATTTTGTGTGGGTTTCCTCGTTTGTCCATATTTTGAATGCTCGTTCGTGCATTTGAGTGCTCGTTCGTACATCATCGTTGAGTACGCTACACTATTTTCTTGGGGCTTACTCGGTGATAGTTTAGACGCCCGGTTGTTGAGTAATTATTACTAATTCATGAAATTCAGCGGAGAATGATTCATGAAATGAAGTAATAAAAATGAATTGTGTATATATTACTAATCCATGGAATTCAGCCGGGGAATTCAAGGAAAGGAGTAATGAGATAAAGTGGTTATCTATTACGAATCCATCCAGGGGATTCAGGGAACAGAGTAATGAGATATAATAGATTATTTTCTAGGAACTCAGTGGATGAATGTCACGATAGAATTAATCTATTTTCAAAATCGAGATATGAGATAGTTAAAGCATCATATTCGTTTTGAGGGGTGTATAGTAAGGGAACAACGAATGGCGTGACGTCCTGAAGGCGCTAAGCCCTCTAACAAACAATTATGTCTAGAGAGACGCCTGAATCTATACACAGTCTCTCTACATAGTCAGGGAATAACGTGCAGCATCGACGTCCTGAAGGCGTTAAACCCTCTAACAAACAATTATGTCTAGAGAACCGCCCAATCATTATTCTATGTATAGGTGGGTCTCTCTATGTAGTCAGAGAACATCGAGCAACGTGACGTCCTAAAGGCGTTAAGCCCTCTAACAAACAATTATGTCTAGAGAACCACCCAATCATTTGATTCTACATAGAGGTATGATGAAATGTGTGTAGCATCGAACGCTCAGCTGGAGGCCTTTCGATAAACATATTCATCATTGCTCTGAGAGGAACGCTCACTCAGTCAGAGATCGTGAAACGGTTCACTGATCGTAAAACATGAATCGTCACATGCGCTCCTGAAGTCGGGTCAGAAACATGCAGTATCATGATTTTACGATTTTAACCTTTGACGAAAATCCACCATCTACATTAAGTCCCCTGCTTAGTGAGGGACAATCATGTTCCGCAGTAAGCATTAGATGGTAATTTTCCAGTTGACGAGACAAGCATTTGACCTCAATCGTACAAAGGTATTCTCAGAATCCCCGATCTGCTCCAATGGTGTCATGTACGAGCAAATTCCCAGGTAAGGACTCTGACAGTATGGTAGAGTGTCATCTCTGAGCATGGAGAGATGAAGCACTGATGATTTGGACGGTCGGACGTCCAGTTTTGGTCGGTTTAGGAACATATGTTCGTTCGTTCGTTAGTTTAAGAAACGAATAATCATCCCTAGCATAGGAGGGATTTTCTTTTTTGAATAGACGTGCGTCTGTTAGTAATAAAAATTTTGTCTACGAGCTTTCATGAAAAATTTAATTTTCGAAATGTGAGCTTCACAAACTTTTGAAAATATACTCTCGTTTCAAAGACGGATGCTCGCGTGAGGGAGTAAAAATATATTATTTTTTTCAAATTTACGTGAGTTTCACGTTAAAATATACTTTTTTTTTGTAAAATCAATGTTTCGATTTTGAACAACTGTTGAAAGTAGACAATTATACACGGTGGAATAATGTTTGTATGTGAGTTTTCACAATTGTACAATGGACGTCTGTCCAATTTTTGAAAAATCAGTGAAAATGTTAACACAATAAAAATTTATGTGGGTTGTTCACGGTTTTATGAAAATCAATTTATGATTTTTTGAATAATGGACTTTGCCCGTCTTTGCAGGTCTGAAGAAACGAGCAAGTTCTTAGAACTTTTGTTCTAAGTTCACTACTGTTAGTGAAATTGTAAATAGGTAAGAGTTGGAGTGTTACCATTTTTGTTGCGTGTTTGTTATTGGTATATCCATGACTCCATGTCTTTCGCCTCAGATAATGGTGACTTCCAGTTACAACCACCCTTCTGGATCTTCCAGGGAACGCTCCAGAAATATCAAGTCAAAGACGAAGACTTCTACAGGTGTTCATGCCAAAGTGAATCAACTTTTCAGATATGTTGGAAAGCGGATACAAGGTATTCTCTCGATCACCTGGGAGTCGTCTGTGATGGAATCAACGCTTTCTTAGCCTTAGTGGATGGAGAAGAGAAGCAGAGACGAGATGAGTTATTACAGAAGAGAAAAGTTGAAGATGAAAAACTTGCATCTTATCAGCAAAATGACGCCGGCTTCAGATAGTGAGACTAGGAGCTGAAGATGAAGTTCGATCTTGCGTTGATGCTATGCTCTTGATTCAGATGTGGATGAATGAAGAATTTCGTCATAATTCGTCATCAGAAAATTCAGAAGTTAGGTCTTCATTGAAAATGTTGTAGAATCTTCATACGATGTCCAGTTTTGATGATCCACCCCAACTTTTTGATGCCCAGGAATTTTCCTAGATGTTTTAAAAAACCTTTTTGAGTTTTGAGCACGTTTAGTTGTTGAAATCAACGAAACAGTAAACTTCCAGGAAGTCTTCAGAAACTTCAGCTGTCATGTAGTTTGATGTTTCGGCCACATCTTTTTGCCCGTTCATCCAACTATCATGAATTTTGCATATGTTGTAGAGGACATCCATGCGAAGAAAATGGTATATGACCCATCCCTAGATTCTTCACCAATTTATCCTAGCTAGCTTCTTTGTGCAGGACAGTGTAAAAGCGTCTCAGATGAGCTTGTTGTAAAACAACCCTGTTGTGTGTTTAGACTATTTGCTTGTGTCTTGAACGCTTGATGAAGGATTTCAATGCCATTGATTAATTTGCAATACAAACCCCTTGATTGATACATGAGCATGGTGCTTGAAGTGCCATCTTTTATTTATGTCAATCGTAGAAACATCACTTCTGAAACCCTGGTCACGGGACCATAACTGAGGTTGCTCTCAAGAGAGGATGATGTAATGACCATGGTTGCATGTCCATGTGATATCATTCCTTCTACGATGAATGATTATCACAGGAGAGTCTGGTGCCACGGGTCTTGGAATGTGAAACTGATTGTCATGATTAGTGGACCGTCAGTCCCTGTATTTTGTTAAATCTCTCCCTTTCGTTTTCCCTTCTTCTGGAAAGACATAGATAGAGGACCCAGGTAAAAAATATGATGCAAAGACCCAGTGGTCGAAGTTGGAGGTACCTTGATGAAGGACTTAGTGGAAAGATCTGGTGGACCTCGATCGACTGTGGAGGTAATGAATCCCGTCTAAGAATTGCTGCTTGCATGTCGTATGCTCGGGAAGTTGTAGGGACCTCATACGAAGTTGGAATTCGGTGATTGACCTCAACTTTTGAAGGTAAGAGACTGAGTTATCATATGAGAAAAGAATCAATCAATTTGGAGTGGTCTAGGTCAGCCAACGAAGCGTGCACATTTGTAATTTGTAATCCCGTACAAAATTTTCAGATTTCATGAACTTGAGTGTGGAGGCCATATCTTTCAGCTCGTATGTCCGATTGATGCACACTTTTGGTATGTTGTAGAAGACACATAGACGAACATCTTTCGTTGAGGAAGCATTGTCCCATTCCTCACCCATTGGTACGTCTTTGTAAACCAATGGCTTGAAGTGTGTTGTATCTCATTTTTAGAAGTGATGAGAACATATTGTAGAAGATTTTGGCTTGTGCCCGCCCGTCGTGCAAGCTTTGGGAAGATTTTCATATGAACATATTTTTCATGTTTATACATCTTGATATGAATCGTTAGTGTTTGGAGAAGTCCGATCCATTGAGTAACACTTCAGAGAATAGATAGTTGATGAAGCCGGATGTTGCTCCTGAGACTGTTGTTGACGCTGAGATCACGATTGAATTTTCTCCAGAAATTCTTGTTGATGCAGATACTATGGTCGGAGTTGCTCCAGAGACCGAAAAGGCTAGAACCATGATTGGAAATGCAGGGGTCTAACAACCACACCCAACAATTCGTTTGGCAATCTGAGAGGACTTACTCCAATATACTTTCTAGAAAATCAACTAGACAGTCACACTCAATCTAGAGTAAAGTATATCAAAGAGTTTAATATCTCTGTTTCATAATGTAATCAACAAATCAAACAGATAGAAATCCGTGAGCCTGATTATTATTTGAAACAACTTGAACGGTACCAAAGACCAATGTTCAAGTATCAATCAATTTAAATCAACAACCAAAGGTTGGATATTCTAATTGATTGATCTAAACGCACAACCTATGATATTTCAATTATATAACAAAATATAATGCGGAAAAGAAATAACACAGACACCAGAAGTTTTGTTAACGGGGAAACCGCAAATGCAGAAAACCCCGGGACCTAGTCCATATTGAACACCACACTGTATTAAGCCGCTACAGACTGTAGCCTACTACCAATTAACTTCGAAGTGGACTATTGTTGAACCCTAATCAATCTCACACTGATTCAAGGTACAGTTGCGTTCCTTACGTCTCTGATCTCAGCAGGATACTACACACTTGATTCCCTTAGCTAATGTCACCCAAAACTAAAAGTTGCTACGACCCAAAGTCGAAGACTTGATAAACAAATCTGTCTCACATAGAAAAGTCTATAGATTGGGTAAATATATTTTTGTTCCTTCTTTTGATAAATCAAGGTGAACATGAACCAATTGATAAACCGGTCTTATATTCCCGAAGAACAACCTAGTATAATCAACCACCTCACAATAATCTTAATTGACTAGCGAAACAAGATATTACAAACGATGAGACGAAGATGTTTGTAATTACTTTTAGTTTGCCTGTCGGAGAAATTAATCTCGAGTCAATTATTTCAATTGTACTCAATACGATAGAATCGGGCAAGATCAGAACACGCAACTACAAAGAAAATAGTTGGGTCTGGCTTCACAATCCCAATGAAGTCTTTGAAGTCTTTAACCTACAGGGTCTCGATAGAAACCTAAGGTTAAAGGAGGATCGACTCTAGTTATGCAACTAGTAACATACAGGAGGTGTGGGGATTAGGTTTCCCAGTTGCTAGAGTTCTCCTTTATATAGTTTTCAAATCAGGGTTTGCAATCCAAGTTACCTTGGTAACAAAGCATTCAATATTCACCGTTAGATGAAAACCTGATTCAACCAAGCTAATATCTTTCCACCGTTAGATCGAACTTAGCTTGTTACACACAACTGAAATGTACCCTCATTTAGGTTTATGTGACCGTACCTAAACGTGTACACCATGTTGACTCACAAATAGTTAACCGAAGTTATCCATATGATTACTCTCATATCAACCTTATTCATCTTAACCATAACTAGTTCAAATGACTCAAATGAAGCTAGTTAAAGAGCCGTTCAATTGCTATATTCTCATAGAAACATACAAGAACACAATTGAAGAAAAATCGATTTGATTCACTCGAATTAATACATGAACATTATAGCCACGGTTTGCAAAGATTGCATTCCTTAGTGTATAAATGTTTAGGTTCATGTACAAAACCGATTTTAGAAAGTAACCAACTCAAGTATGCAAACGGGTACACATATTTAAGTAGCCGGACCGAGTCTGGTTACGCCAGTACGCATACGGGTGCCCATACCTATTCACACTCTAAACTCCAACAGAAATTTACGGACGTGAGACTTACGCCAGTATGCGTACGGGTACGCATGCTTGCCTAGATATCCAACAACCGCCATTACGCATACGGGTATGCATACTTCAGGTTCCCGGTTTTGGACTTACACACAAATGTGATAACACACTATGTTTATATCCAAAAATGATTACATGATTCTAAGCTCTTTATTTCAATCATTGAAACTTTCTTAGAGGATGACAATAGCCGTTTTCACACACTATTAACATCAAAGCAGTTTTCAAGATATTGAAATAATCATAACGAAACATTCCAAGACTACACCAAATGATTGTATCACACAAACCATGTAAGATGTTACTCGGAAATTTTCACATGATATAAGATGAACTTGGTCGAATCGAAAGCTTGCCAACACGTATTTCGAGAAATATGTAAGCGAGATAAACTCAGCTCGAAATCTTAAATGTGTATATATAAAACTATATCGTAATACGACTAATGTATCAATATAGGAGATAAAGTATAAATAGACTTTCCAAGTGATAGATGAGTTTCAGTCTCCACATACCTTTTGTCGATGAAGTTCCACAAGCTCCCCTTAGTAGTTTTCCGTCTTCAAATGATGAACATCGTGAAGTTTAAGCTCAACTACACAATCTATGTCCTAGTCCGAGACATCTATAAATAGGCTAGAAATCAAGACTTATAGTTTTGATCACTAACATTGACAAACATGCTTGAGATAGCAACGCATGCGAGACCGAGCAATGCTCTAAAAATCTCCTATTTGTCAATTTTAGTGACAAAACTATCAATACATATGGATTATAAAATAAATAAAAATTTGTAGCTTCTCATCCAAATGATTGATCTCTTTGGCATCTTCAACACGACTCGAAAACTTCGTCACTTCCAAGTACTCCATGATCCTAAACGTGTTCAACTCAGCATCATAGTTGTTGAAGATCCGTAGCGATAACAATGAGAAAACAAGTGCTCTCGATCATTTTTATATAGTATCACAGTATTATTATACAACATCAAAGTTCAACTGTATCACAACTTTGACAACAATATTATGGTGATATGTATCACCCCCCCTTAGTCAATACTTCATCTCGACATGAAAACCACTCCCCCTTACATAATGATCCGTAAACCATATGTATTTGTAGTATGAAATTACACATTTGAAAAAGCGGGGGTCTAACAACACCACCCACTATTTCGATTAGCAATATGTATGAACTAACTCCGAAATAGTTTGCTAGAGAATCAACTAGACAGTCAGACTCAATCTAGATCAAAGTATCTCAAGGAGTTAATATCTCTCTCTTGATTTCATTTTTACTCAAGATAAAAACAATAGCGAGTCTTTATCAAATACAAGGAATACTTGGACGGTACCAAAGACCAATGTCCAAGGATCAATCAATATCAATCAACAACCAAAGGTTGGATTTTCAATTGATGATCACGAACGCACAACCTGTATTATTTCAATTATATAAAATATAATGTGGAAAAGAAATGACACAGACACCAGAAATTTTGTTAACGAGGAAACCGCAAATGCAGAAAAACCCCGGGACCTAGTCCAGATTGAATACACACTGTATTAAGACGCTACAGACACTAGCGTACTGCAAACTAACTTCGGAATGGACTATAGTTGAACCCAAATCAGTCTCCCACCGGTCCAAGGTATAGTTGTACTTCTACGCCTCTGATCCCAGCAGGATACTGTGCACTTGATTCCCTTAGCTGATCTCACCCACAACCAAGAGTTGTTGTAACCCAAAATCACAGACTTGATAATAAACAGATCTGCCTCACACAGAAAAGTCTATAAAAGGATAAATATGTCTCCCACAGATAAACCCTAGGTTTTGTTCTGTCTTTAGATATAAAATCAAGGTAACAGGAACCAATTGATAATCCGGTCTTATTTTCCCGAAGAACAGCCTAAATTAATCAATCACCTCTCTACAATCCTTCCTGACTACACAAGCGGATTGTCGAGGAATCACAAACAGTGAGACGAATATGTTTGTGACTTCTTTATCTTGCCTATCGGAGAACTCTCACGATCTCAAGCCAATCAATCGATTGTACTCGTACGATAGAAGATGCAAGATCAGATCACACAACTACGATAAAGTAGCATCGGTCTGGCTTCACAATTCCAATGAAGTCTTTAAGTCGTTAACCTGATTTTAGAGAAGAAAATTAAAGGTTAATGGAGATCGACTCTAGCGGGCGCACTAGTAGCACACATACGTGTGGGGATTAGTTTTGCACAATGCTAGATGTCTCCTTTATATAGCCTTAAAATCAGGGTTTTGCCTTAGTTACAAAGCAATCCTTTTTCATCGTTAGATGAAACCCTGATTTAGATTCAAGCTAATATTTCTCAACCGTTAGATCGAAAACTTAGCTTGTCACACACACTTGGGTAGACGTTTACTGGGTTCGTGAAAACCATGCCCAAACGTGTACGTGTATGTTGGTTCAACATAGTAACCCAAAAGGTTAACCATATGAGCATTTCATATTAACCTTGTTCTTCTTCACCATAACTATTTCAATTGACTCAAATGAACTAGTTAAAGAGTTTTTCAATTGCTATGAGATCTTATGTAACTACACAAGACACAATTGAAACAAAGATGATTCGATTCGATTGAATCGGCTCATGAACATTATAGCCACGGTTTGCATAAAGCATTCCTTAGTAATTTAATGTTTCATATTCATAGCACATCTTTAGATCATAACCTCTTAAGTTCACAAACAAGTTCGCGGACTTAAGTTAATCGGTTGAGTTTTCCAAACTCAGCAGAAATTCTCGGGATGAGAACTTCCGCCAGTTCGCGGACTGGGTTCGCGGACTGAGTTCGCGGACTTAGCACACAAACGAGTTTTGGAAAATCCCAGCAGAAATTCTCGGTTGAGAACTTCCTACAGTTCGCGGACTTGGCAAGCCAATTCCACAATCCTCCCGATTTCTCTTGATCAACAAAGTTCGAAAACTTCGGTTCAAGGAATACATGGTTATGTAATCGAAACTCTCATTTCAATCATTGAGACATTCTCAAAGGACGCTATGTAGCCGTTATTCACAGACCGATTCACGTCAGAGTAGTTCTCAAAGTGATTGAAACTTTTCATGACTTTCGTCACTAGGTGAAGATAAACTTGATCAAAGCGAAACGCTTTACCAACACACGATTTCGAGATAAAAGATAAGCAATGAATGCTCAGCTCGAAATGTCAAATGTGTATGATCTAGTCTATATAGCACACGTCTTTTGTCTCATAAGAAGTAAGAGATAGAAGAGATAGACTTTTGAGTGATAGATAAGTTCAAGCTCCACATACCTTTTTGTTGATGAAGTTTCACGGTTCCTTGTATAGATCTTCGTCGTTGTATGATGAATCGCCATGAAGTCCTTGAGCTCAACTACACTTTTCTATCCTAGTCTGAGACTTAGCTATGTCGGCTAGAAATCAAGACTTATAATTTTGATCACTAACATTGACAAACATGCTTGAGATAGCAACACATGCGAGGTTGACCGAGCTATGCTTTAACAATCTCCCCCTTTGTCAATTTTAGTGACAAAACTATTAATTCATATGGAATACAAAAAAGATAAACTTTAGTGGCTCCTATTCCATAGTCTAATCTTCAACGTTCCTTGAAATATTCGTCCTTCCAAGTACTCCAATGATCCCAAAGGTTGTAAGTTTAGTACCATCGTTGTTAAAGATCTGTAGCTATAACAATGAGAGAAATCGAGATTCTCGATCATTATTATACAGTGTCATAGTATTATTATATAACATCAAAGTCCAATTGTATCACGACTTTAACAATAATACTACGGTGATATGTATCACTCCCCCTAGTCAATACTCCATCTCGATCATGGTAACCACTCCCCCTTACACAATGACCCAAAAACCATATGTATTTGTAGTGTGAACTACAATATTTCTCCCCCTTTTTGTCAATAAAATTGGCAAAGGTACAAGAATGGGATCATAATGAAATTTCCACAAGAGACATTTCACGACCAAAAGAAAAATGCAACTTAATTTAGATGCAATTTAATAGCCGAAGCTAACATCATTCATCAAGGAGTTTTAAGATACAAGATAACCCCTATAAAATTCCATAGTCGCACTCCCCGCAAGATATTACCATTAAGCACAAGTTCAAAAGAACTCTCCCCCATTTGATGTCATTCCCGAGAGAACAACAAGAGCGACCTTAATTTCGAAAGAAAAGAAGGATCTTTTTATTGGACACCAAAAACCATAGGAATGATTTTTTATATCCAAAGGTCAACCAAATTAATCACAAGTAAACTCATGATTAATTCAATTGGAATACGCAACTAAATCAAACCACAAAAGTGATCAATTTAATTGAAAGTGCTCAACATAAGTAAACTCACGGATCTACGACTAAGTCAATCACACGGAGATGACTAACTTAACCGTTCAAATACTCAACATAAGGAAAACCTTACGAAATATATGACTACATTAACCAAAGAACATGATAGTGTAGCCTTTCATATACTCAACACAAGAATTTGTGGAATATATGAAAACTCAACTAGATTAATTACAAGAGAACCTATAATTAATCTAATTGGAATACAAATAACCAAACTAATCACCGAAGTAATCAATTTAATTATTTTGGGCTCAACATAAGAGAACTTATAGAACCCCGACTAAGTTCATCATTGAATATGACAACCTTAACCGTACATGTACTCAACATAAGAAAGAAAACTTATGGAGTACTAACTAAATAACCAAACTAGTTGATTAATTTAATTCCTAATGCTCGACATATAGAATCTTATGGAACAACCAACAAAGCCAAGGTAAATCGACTTAGTTGTAAGGTGCTCAACATAAGACACACAATGGAGCCTTCACGGTAAAACATAATAAAATGTATCAATGAAGATCAATACCGTGGATAACATACAAGGATCTATTCTATTTTCCATCATAACGACATAATAGACTTTATCCTTGTTGAACAAAAGATTTTATCCTATTTTCCATCAAATTAATGATTACATAGGCTTAACTTTTGCATATGTCAAAAGTCCACTCGTCCTTTCATCAATAAGAATACCGATTCATGAACGACTTTACTTTTGACTGCAATACGGGACCTTCAGATTCACGGACGTAAACAATATTGTTTATGGGTGAAAACTATTTCTGCCGGTTTTTGTAATTTAGGGTGTGTGGATGAGAAATGAATCTAAACCCTAAACAAATGCACTGCACGGGAGTGCTTTTGATTCGAGAAATCAATCTGTACAATTCTGGCCTAAACCAAAAAATGGTCGTTCCAGACTTGCTTCGTTCACAAAATGAAGGAGATGGGGTTGATCTTAGGGAGGGAAGCGAAGAAGGTGTTGATATTGTGAAGGTGTTGGTTGTGTATGACTTGTATCAGAAAGATGAATTGGCTTACAGAATGTAAGCTATCAGTTCTTGGTGTTTGAATACGATTGTATCAACACTAGGTTTCTGTCTTGTCTTGTTCTGTCTTGAATAGGGAGGAGAACCTATTTATACAAGTCATTGAGCCTAACCCACGTCTCTCATGGGAAGTGGAGAAAGTGGAGTGATGGAGTAGTGGAGTTGTATGTGTTAGTGTCACACGATCAGTCTTGCCCACTTCTCCCATCATCACTAACCGTCCATGTATTCCTGACACGTTCTTGTGATGGCGCGTTGTGCGCTGCACGCTGTAAACCGCCAGACCAATACCCCAGTAAGTATCCCCCAGTTTGTGACATGTTTGATGTCTCGAATGTGTGGATCGTGGGACCCACAAAAAGTATCATGTGATGCTATATTAAATAACTAAGTTATTCAGGAAGTCGATACTTGTGAAGTATCGTGTGTATTTTATGCAGGTAATGCATCGAATATATTCAGCATGCGTGAAGCATCGCTGTTTTAAGGCTTAACGGAGTAAATCGCGGATTAAGCATCTTAAAATAACATCACATCCAGCCATCTTCGAGTGATCTCTGGAGGCTGTACAGGTAAGTCCTGACTTGGCCGATCACCTTGTGTGGAAGAGTGGTGGACGGTGATCGTGGTGATGCCTCACTGGTCGCCTAACTCCTGTCTTAGGCTGTCTGTCCAAGCTGGTGAAGTTGGACGGACGACATGGCTTGCGACCCACATCTGCGACCATCGGATTAGGGTTTACGAAGTGCTCGAACACCAACCTTTAGCTTGGTCGAATCCAAGCATGGGACACGTTTTTGGCAGGGTCGATTGGGCATGCGTGTAGACGGCATGCTGGTGTAGGTGTTTGTACCTCACTGTCCCATGGAGATGCGATCTAAGCCACTCAATTTGTCTGGCAAAGAGGAGCGACTGAGATCGATTTGCGACAGAAATCCCATGCCGCAAAGGAATTGAAGACCGCACGTCGTGCCTACTTCGGGCGCGCGTTTCGAGATGACCAAACATGGTCGGTCTTGGCCGATCAGTCAGGCGTGCAGTCGGCAGGCTAGTGTACACGTTCGTACCTTACTGTCCCGTGAAGATGTGATCTAAGCCACTCAATTTGTCCGGCAAAGTTGAGTGGTCGAGATCGATTTGCAGTTGAAAACGCGTGGCCATGCCTAGTTTGGGCGCACGAATCGAGACGACCAACCATAGTTGGTCTTGACCGATTAGTCATGTATGTAGGCAGGTCCACGGTGATTGTGGTGACATGCTCTGGGCCCTTTGAATCTACATCTACACCCTCCATCTATGCCTGCGAAGATGGATGGTTGAGACTGATTTGCGACACATGTGATGTGTCGCAAACCCTAATTAGGGTTTCACGTCCACGCTGCTTTGGCTGGACGAATTTGCAAGCCACGCTTCTCCTTTGGGGAGGCCGACTATGTGGGGCCCACGTTGGGCCGGTGGTGAACGTGCCAATATCTGCCTGGTGGCTATGGGTCCGATCTAAGCCATCTAATCATTCTGGTAAAATTGGATGGTCGTGATCAATTTGGGACCTTTAGTGGAATTTCCTGCGACCCTCAATTCTTCATGCTGACACAACTTCGGACAAACGTATAATGCAATCTAGTCTGGTTAAGGAAGAGTCGGTCATGCAGGTAGGAAGAAGGTACGCCGGTGTACACCACGACGCTTGTTCGACCGGCTTTGGGCTGATCCACGCCGTCCAACCATGCCGGTAAAGTTGGACGGACGTGATGAACTTGAGACTGCCATAGCGGCCTTTGTTTGTACGATTCCTCCAAGCTGCTCCGTACCAGTCTGGACATCCAACTTCAGGCTGGTGTTCGGTGGTAGTTTGGGAGGCATGGTAGGTATTCGACCGACCATGGCATAAGTGGGCCCGCTGGTGGTCATTGATGTAGTAGCCTGCTCCTGCCGAGGATCGTCTAGGCTGGTTAAATCATACGGCCAACTCGCGTGGTCGTGATTGTCTCTGAGACTGATATGGTCAGTCCAGATTCAAATATGCTTAATCGGGCTAGTATAACACATCGAGAGTTGTAGCCTGTACAGGTATTTCGTGCATGCCTCATTAGTGACACTTGGAGATTCGTGTTACTCTGCTGAGAGTAACACTCAGTCGTCATGCCGCACCAATAATGAGAGTTCAGTGGGAACAACACAGGAAATACAAGGCTGGTCATGATGCCATAAATTCATAGGGTACATGGGATTGTTGCTACATGCTCCATTCTAAGTAAATTAGCGAAGTGAAAAAGTATTCATCATTTTATCAGTGGTTTTATCCTTTGCAGGATATCAACGCATAATTTTGGATTTTAAAATTTTAACCTTAAATGAAAATCCACCATCAACATTAAGTCCCCTGCCTAGCGCATAATGGTTACACTATTGTGGGGTAGGCATGAGATGGTGACAAATTTGTATAGTGAAATAATTAAGCTAAAGTAAATACGCATTTACCGCATAGATATATATCATCAGGTGCTGTCTGGCTTGTCGAACCTGATTAGGGTTGTGGGGGAAGCAGTTTTGGTCAGGTGAGACGGTTACCTTTGGTTTCCTCCGTACGTATCTGGACAGAGCTTGGACCGCTTCCTGGACTGGGTGTACTCCCTTCCATTATACGACGGCTTCTCTCAAATATATCCGATAAGAATTGTTGATATTTATCCCAAATTAGCAGCCTCTATAGGTGGCAAGTGAAGACTCCCTTTCTCCCTGGGATTCTGTTGGCTCGTAAAATATAAAGAAAATTCTAAGGACTCCTCCTATCACAGAATCGTTTTCTTCTATATTCCAGGTACTGCCCCGCGCTTATCTAATCTTCCGATCGATCAACAATAATGATGTTTTTTTTTTGTAACCATAACTTCTTATTCTTCGCAGTTTATCATGGAGGCGATTGGTGATGATCACTCTGTAACTTCTCCAGAAAAAAGTTTCGAAGTCAATAAGCCTGAGGAGGCTGTTGCACATGAGGAGGTAATGGCTAAAATTGATCTCTCACTCCGTGAAGTCGGTCGTGATATACAGGGGATGTCCATTCTGCACCTGCGTATTTCCAGGGGATGCATCTGTGCCCTTTCAGCTGCGATCGATATGGAGGATCAATGGAGGCGCGATGAAGCCTTGCGAGAGTCAACAAGCGCAAGAGCTGAGAGATTTGCAGCACGGCTGAAGAGGCAAAGGGTTGAACACAAACGACCTCTCGGTGAAGATAAATGTGATTACCCAATCCATGATGGTGTGATAATCCTCGATTCTGACACAAACGAACCTGAGTGTCCGAAAGTGCTCAACACAATTCCTAACGCTGTCGTGGCTCTTAAGGAAGATGTGGAAGCTGTCTCTGTTGATGTTGTTGAGGCGGATAATGTTGTTGCAGAAATATCCGAAGCGGAAGCTGAGGCAGATCCGGAGGAAGAAGCAGTAGCGGTCCACGATGGCGATGGTGTTGAAGCAGGTCCTAACAGTGATGTAGGCGCGGTAGACCTTCTTGATGGCTAAACCTTTTTGCTTCTTTTTCTCTTTTCAAATATATTCCCGTAATTCGTGAACATCTTCCTTGTACTCAATGGCGGCTGAGTTCAAGATCTTCTTCTTTTGTTTGCTTGTTTGAATAAAGGTTTTTATGTTATAATCTTTCGTAAGACTACATCTGAACCTTTTCAGGCACAATGGTGTGCCTTCATATGTATGTCATTTTTCATGATAAAAGAAATAATGCCACAATGGAATACCACAAACCTGTATGTGCTCCTGACGCGAGATCTCCCTGGTCTTGCTGTGATAAATGGCTCAAAGCATCTTCTTTTCTGGACATATTCTTGACTTCTTAGGAAATGTTTGCTTAGGGTTTCCTTCCTGGCTTGCTCTAGTGGGTTGATTTAGGCTGACTCAGGATTTTGTGTCTTCCTTTAGGGGGTAAAGAAGTTTTTAGATGGAAATAATATTTCAATTAACTTAAAAATTGAACATTGAAACCCTAATTATGAATGCAAGTATTGCAATCATTTTCTGGAGGAATTGCAAATATGGTATGAAAAGGTAATTGTAAAAGAAACACGCTGTAGGAAATAGCACAACGTTTTTAAAGTGTGGAGGACGCTGGAAAGTGGTAGCACAGCGTCTTAAGTAAGGTAAGGTTTGAGACATCGTGAGTGAATTGTTACACCTTCCAGTTTGTCAGCGTTGATGAGCTTGCAGTAGCCGCTTAGGATAACATCTGCTACCAGGTACAGTTCATCGTCTCTTTCGGTGGTGAGTCAGGTGGAGTGGTCATTTTCACCGTCATGCTCCCAACCTTGAATGTAGTCATGTTCGTCACCAGATCTCCAATTCCAAATGGGTTTGGGCGTGCAGATACTTGGACCTTGGACTTATCGTCTTTGATCGAGACAGCCTCTAAGCTCCTGATAAAACGTTTGAAGGGGCCGACCTCCCATTCACTTCTCCTAGCCGGGGTTGGTTTGTTGGTTGGAACCAGTCCCCAGGACTTGTCAGAGTGAGGAGTGATTGGTTTCAAAAAGGGTTGCGTGGTGAGACTTACTTGAGCTCGGAACCTCTTAATGTATGCTGATGGGCTCTCTCCAGGAAGTTGTGTCACGTTGGCAAGCTTCAGGTGCGGTAACAGACAGTCTTCAGGTCCGGACGGCTTGTTGGAGATTCTTTCAGGTATCGTAGCCGGTAGAGGACAAGCTCCCAGCGTTGCCTTGTTATCATGTATCCAAGAGCGTCCCAGGACCATGTCGTAATTGGGATGCTCTTTGACTATGTAGAATCTTGCTTGCATCGAGAAATCACCCAATTTGAATTCAAGATCCATGTATCCATATGCATCTCCAAGTTCTCCCTCTGGACTCTTAATCACAGTTAGGCTGTGAGTGGCTTCTTGCTTTGAAATCCTTGCTGTCTTCAAGGTCTTGACAGTGATGATGTTGAATTCGAAGACCATATCAATCAATATGCTATCGAACTCAACATCCTTCAAACAAGCGACGGTTAGGAGTCCCTAGTTTCCCTTGCTTGCATCTTCCAGTAAAGACTGAGGTTTCGAGACCGCTTCTTTTTCCAGATACAAACGCCTGCCTGAGACAACGCGGTTGAGGGCTGCAAATATGTCTTGACGTTGCGCCTTGGAGAAATATAAAATCTCGCACAAACGTTCCATCATAGATTGTACAGTGTTTCAAACAGAATCCCCGGAAATTATGCAGTTCCTGATAGGGAGAGGATCTCTATTAACACCTTCGTTTCCAAGCTGGAGTTCTTCTGCCTCTATCTTTTCTCTGAAGATTTGTTTCATCATGTTGAAGTCTTTGGTTGGATGATGGACAAACCTATGGTAGCGGCAGTACATGGGGTCCGCCATGTCTTTCTCAGTTGGTGAGCGCCTGATAGGAGGCAGCTTGATAGCATCGTCTTGAATCCATGCTTCCAAGAGTTCCATTACTTCACTCATGGGGAATGGGAAGCCTGCATCTTTAGTGTCTTGTGCAGGAGTCTTGCCCGCTCCTTTTTGAGACGAGGTCGTGTGTGTCGGAGCTACACGCTTGGGTTGTCATTCCGTTGCTCGAGCTTTCCTTTTTCCTCCTTCGCCTACCACGCTCTCAGAAGGACCAGTGTTGTATTGCTTGTTTATGAGACGCCTGCTTCCTCGACTCTCACGTGGATCTTCGTTTCGAACAACCCGGGTTCTCTCTAGCAACGCCGGGGCAGTTGTGGCTGAACGCTTGGCAGCTTCATGGAGTTCGGAGAACGTCTGAAAGCCCAGATTCTCCAGTAAGGGGCGGTATATGGGTATCATCCCGTTGATGCATAGATCTACCAACTGACGTTCAGTGATGTTCAGATCATGACAATCTAGTGCTTGAAATCTGAACCTCTTGACGAAGTCGTTCGGATATTCGTTGTTCCGCTGAGAGACTCTCCCCAGATCTGAAAAGGTGATTTTCTCGGACACGAAGAAATATTTTTTATAGAAAGCGCTGACCATCTCGTCCCAATTGGATATGCTGTTAGGCGCGATTTTGTTGTACCAGGTGTACGCCCTCCCCGCAAGTGATTTCGAGAATTATTTCAGACGGAGAACACGATTGTATTCATGCTCTCCCAAGGATTCCAAGAATCAAGAGATGTGTTCATGAGCATTACCAGTACCATTGTAGAGGGAGAACTGAGGAGAGGTGTATCCTCTTGGAAGAGGAATTCGTTGTACATCTTGAGGGTACGACGACTGATGTTGGTGCACCTCCATCATGTTTCCTTTGCCTCGGTTTTGGAGAAGTCGTTCCAGGTCTTCACGCGTGATGAAGTTGGATGGTCGGTCCATCTCCCTTGGGTGTTCAGGAGTAACACGAGCTTCTTCATTCATGTGGGTCTGAGTGGAAACGCCTTCTCTGGATGTATTGAAGGCATCCCTTGCTGGCTCCAAGGGTTGCCGTGAGTCTTGTGGCAATCGTTCAGTTAAGGTTTTAAGAAAAGTGAGTACCTCTTTCTGAGTTGCAGCCATATCTGTTTGAGTCTTAGCAAGAGCTTCCTGCCTCTCCATCAAGTCTGCGATGGTAATAGGAGATGGTCCTCCTCTTGCTCCTCCGGCTCCTCGTCCTGATGAAGGAGTGGAAGTTGTTGTTCTGGTGATATTCGGAGGCGTTACACTTGAAGCGATGCCAGGATTCGCGGCTGCTCTGGCTCTGGTGATAGGAGGGGTTGCACTTACTGGAACATCTCCTGCTCTGCTGGCGTTGGTGGTAGGAGAGACGACTCCACGAGACGTATTGACCACAGTAGCTCCACTGACACGTACGTCAACACCGAGAGTGTTATCTGCACTAGCTCCATCAGAATTGATTGTTGATCCTGACCTAAGTTCTACCATCTTGAGACAGATTGATGATTGAATTGAATCTAAGATCTACCCCTTTGAAATTGACAAGATTGAATTAGATTTTGAAGGAATTGACTTTACAACCGAGAGATTAACCTCCCACTGTGGTCGACAATTGTTTATGAGTGAAAACTATTGTAGATGGTGGATTTTCGACAAATGCTAAAATCGTAAACCCATAATTATACGAACTTCTGATCCAGCAATCAGACGCAAGTATTAAGACACGAGTCTCTCATCGAATCTCTAACTGAGAATACTTTCTCTCAGAGTACATGCGGATATGTAGTCTCCCGGCTGGACAACGACATATCTCAATGAATACTGAACACTTCAGTAATTATTTCTATATAAAATCACGAGATTGGCGGCTCCTAGACAGCTTGGTCTGCTAGTATAGAGCGATAACGTCTTCAGGATACAAACAACAACTTTTCCCTGACTATATAAAGGATATGAAGCTCCAGCAAGCTCATGTTAGAATAATTAATGCTCCTAGACAGCTTGCTCTGCTAGAATAGAGCCATCGGTTAATTATTCTTAAATTCTTGGATTCATCCACTGAATTTCCGAAAATATTCAAATATTTTCGCAATATTTCATTACTTCAATCTATGGTTCTTCCCAGCAGAATTCCATGGGTTAGTAATAAATATTCAATGCACGGGCATCTGAGCTACCTCTGAGTAAGCCCCGGCTCAAAAGGTGCAAGTGTACTCAACGATGATACACTAACAATCACCGCACGAACGAGTATTTCAAAATACGACGAAAGGATGAACCTGTGCAAAATAGGAAAGAAAATAATAAATAATTAAAATATTGACCAAGGCGCCAAGGGAGTGGGCTCACCGACTGGCCGGCCGTGTCGTGGCCAATCCCACGCTAGTTTTATATTTTATCATATTTTTTGTTATTTTCCTTGATCTTATGAAAATCCTTTCATTTGAACAAATATCCTTCGTTTTGTGGAAACTCCTCAGTTTCATGGTGTTCCCTTCGCACCAAGGAAATAATATAAAATTGGGAAAAATATTGTGGGGCCGTGATTATTGGCCAACCGGCCATGCCTTGATCCCGGTCGGCCCCACACCTCATGGTTCCTCATTATTTTATTATTATTTCCCTAATCTCATGAAAACTCCTTAATCTCATGGTATTTTCACTAAACCATGAAACTATAATATAAAATTAGGGAAACTCGTGGGACCGGGCCCCAGCCGGCCGGTCATGCCTCAGCCGGTCCCACACGCTCCTTATTTTATTATTATTATTTTAAGGTTTCCTTGATCCCATGAAATTCCTTGATTTCATGGTATTTCTTTCAAATTATGAAAATCCCTTCAAATCATGGAAAATAATACACAAAAATTACATAAATTAGGGAAACTTGTGGGACCGGGACCAAGCCGGCCGGCCATTCCCTAGACGGCCCCACATGCCCTTATTTTATTATTTTAATATTATTTGCTTCCTTGATCCCATGAAAACTCTTTCACTTTAAGGAAACTCCTTAATTTCAACAAAATTCCTTGATTTCATGATATTTTCATAAATTCATGAAAAATAATATAAAATTAAGAAAAGCACCACGGGACAGTGGCCACTGGCCGACTGACCATGCCTTGGCCTCAGCGGTCCCACGCTTCATCATTCCTTCATTTTAGAATTATTTTCCTTCATCTCATGAAGTTTCCTCAGTTTCAGCAAAACCCTGATTTTGTCATATTTTCTCAAATGGTTGCTCAAAGGCACGCCAGAAAATATCAAAATTCTCAGGACTGAGACACGGACGTGTTGACTACGCGAGCATGTTACCTTGACCGACCAAGGGTGGATCTTTGGCTCGCAATGAGCCAGTCCCGCATATTTTCATGATCTGACCTAATTTGCGCAATTGCACATATTAGGTCCAAAACTCTTCCAAATAATTTTGGAATTTCATGAAGTGATCATCATTCGATCCCACGACCATCCAGGGCCGATTTCATGACCCCTTGGTTGGTCTCTCACCTCTCCATAATTAATTAGGTTTTATCACCTAAGGATCGGACGAGCATTTTTCGAATAAATGATTAAACCAGCATTTAATCATTCTTTCATCAACAAATCACCAACTCTTTAAGAGATCTTGGTATTTTGCTCATGCTAGCATATGGAGACTACATAATTGACACACGGTCTCATATAGCTGGTCCTCCTTCATTCCATGGTTAATTCTCAAATAAACCATCAATTGGTCATCAATTGATCAAATTAGGGTTTCTGAGTCCAAGGATCATAATTCTCGACTCAAACACTAATAACTTTACGATGATCTCATGATCAGTATTCTTATTTATTATGCTCGGTTCAACTACCAGTATACTAATTAATGTTTTATTTTGGTCACGCTACCAATAATTCATCAGATGAGCAATATTTGCTCAAACCAAGGAATATTGGTTCAACTATCAATATTCAACAATTTATCAGGTGAGCAATACTTGCTCACCTCAACGTGAGAATTAAACCTCTGTCACAACAGGCACGTTCAATTCATGAGTCTCAGAACATTTTAGAGAATCATGTTCAACTCAGCAAATACATGGACTCATCGTCCCATAAAGTCATGAAGTCAACAACTGACTAATTAACCACGAGACGTCAATTGTGTCACATGGGGAATATTAACTAGGGTTTTGGTCTGGCGGTCTACGATACGTGTGTTCATACACACGATGGAATGTGAGCAAGTCGTGCAATCAATTGAAGGAGTTAACAAATTAGTGGATGGAAAATTGACCAAGTCTCCGCACGATGAGCAACTGGTTTCAAACACGATTTCCACCTCCCCACTCTTTGATTCCATCAACTGTCACACTTCATGTGATCATGGTGTCTACAATTCCAGCAATATAAATAAGTCTCTGAATCATGATTGAGGACAGAACAACAATCTCACGTCTCACAGACAACACAAGATTAACTCAACATCTGGGTAATTACTCTCATTAGAGATTCCATCATTCATAACTTATCTTATTCAGAATTCACAACACACCTACAATCTTTGATTACCATTGATTCCACACATTTCTCAGCTTCCCTCCTACAGATCAACCCATCCTCTCTTGGAACGGCCATTGTCTTGGTTTAGGCCGGAGTACTACAGATTGATCTCTCGAATTAAAAGCACTCCCCTCTTGCAGTGCATCTGTGTGAGGTTGAACATTTTGCTCGGTTCAAGGAGTCTCCTCCATACGGTCGTCTCCTCAATCCCGTGAAAACCAGCAAATCATTTTTCCCCATCTACAGATTGGAAACCACAGTGGGAGATTAATCTCTCGGTTGCAATCTCAAGATTTCACAAGATGGTAGATCTTAGGTCACGTACGATCGCAGATCCTAATACAAACGATGGTAGCACCAACAACAACAAAAATGAGGATATCTCGGAAACAATTCCGGCCTCTAACACTAGCGGTGATGATATTACTCCTCCTCATGCTAAAACGGAAGGTCATCCTCTGTTCGTCCGACACCCTGAGGAAGTCAGAGGAAACCCACCACCTATCATTGTTGATCTCATCAAAGTGCAAGAGACCCTTGCACAGAATCAAACCGATATGGCTACCACACAGAAAGGGATGTTTAATTATCTGAAGACTCTCACTGACAAAATGTCAGAGAAAACTCAAGAAAGAGGAAAAGAGAAGGAAAAATCCTCAGACGATCCTGAGGTAATTCCGACTCATACAGCGGATGATGATGAAGTCCGCAAAGCTGAAGACGATCCATCAACGAAGGAGTCATCAAACTTCATCACTCGGGAGGATCTGGAACGCCTTCTGGAGAATAGTGGGAAGGGAAAGACCCCACATGTCCATCGTCACCAACCTCCATACCCTACTGCTACTCAAAGGATTCCTCTTCCCAAAGGTTACATATCTCCAACCTTTACTTTGTACGATGGGACTGGCAATGCTCGAGAACATGTTTCTCGGTTTCTGGAAGATTTGGGTGAACATGAGCATCACCATGTTGTTCGTCTCAAAGAATTTTCAAAATCCTTGAAAGACAGGGCATACACCTGGTATAACAACATCGTACCAGGAACTATCAACAGTTGGGGATAAATGGTTAATGCTTTCTATAAAAAGTATTTCTTTGTTTCAGAGCAAGTCACCCTCTTTGATCTCGGAAGGATGTTTCAAAAGAACACTGAACATCCTAACGACAATGTGAGGAAGTTCAGAGTTCAAGCGTTGGATTGCCATGATCCGAATGTCACAAAACAACAACTTGTGGAACTATGCATCAATGGAATGATTCCAGTCTACAAAGCCTTATTGGAGAATCTCAGGTTCCAGACTTTCTCAGAACTCCATGAAGCAGCCAAGAGGTCGGCAACTACTGCACCTACTCTACTAGAAAGGACTAAGACTGCAGAAGCTGAAGAACCACGAGAGGCCAGAGGGAGCAGAAGACGTTTGATCAACAAACAATACAACCTTCAAACTTCCACAAATGTTGTTGCGGAAGGGAGAAAACGGAAAGCTGAACCACAACGTAAGCATACTTCCTCAACCCCCTCAAAGGCGCAAAAGAAGGATAATGTGCAAGCTCATCCTCAACACATGGAAGATCCAGAAACACCTGATTTCCCCTGCTCCATTGAAGAAGTTATCGAATTACTGGACGCCTGGATTCAAGACGGTGCAATCAAGTTGCCATATGTCAAGAAGGAACCAACTGAAGAGGCCATGGAAAATCCTCGCTATTGTCGCTTTCATAGATTTGTCAGCCATCCCACAAGTGATTGCAAAACTTTGAAGCGTATATTTAAGGAAAAGTTCGAATCGGGGGAACTCGATTTTGGGATTGAAGGAGTACACATAGATCCCCTTCCCGTCAGAACCTTCACTCTTTATGAACCTCCCGTCAAAGAGGCAGTTCAATCCTTAATTGAGCACATCTGCGAATTGCTATACTTATCAAAATCTCAAAGAAAAGAGATGTTTGCTGCATTAAACCACATCATGTCAGGCAAGCGTCTACTGATTCAAGAGACATTTACTGAGCCTCCAGCGATGGATAAAGAAATGTATGACTGGGGACTGCTCACCACAGTGCACATCAAAGGAAACGAGTTCAAGAGAGCATTTGTTGATGTCGGCACTGCCGTCAACATCATCCCTCTGAAAACTCTCAGAGCCGCTGGCATTACTCGACAGGAAGCTACTCATGCCCACATGGCAATCAGAGATCACGAAGGAGTTTCCAGAGACGCGTACGGCTACTTCATGCTCAAAGTCAAAGAAAATTTGGTCTGCACTGAGACCAAGTTTTACATAATCCGAGAAGATCCAGGATATGATATGATTCTTGGACGCACATGGATTCATGATGGGAAGGTGACACTGACACGTTCAATTACACATCTCTCTGCTGAAGAAACCTTTGACTCGGAGGAAGGGAAAGAAGATATCTCACCATTCGAGTATCTGGATGAGGTAAAAGCCTTGACAGAATTTGCACAAAATCCCTAGGAACATCCAAACGCTTTCGTCAAGAGATTTCACACTCAGGCAAGTCTTATTCCTTCTCATGTGCCCATATCGTCAGTTTTAAAATATGCTTATTTGGTTCAAGGACTTCAGTCCACAAACAATTTAGCAATCGCAAAATGCTATGAGTGGATAATCTCGCCTCAGCAATATTTTACCCAATGGTTGGGTCCATAATCTCTTCAAGTTGATCATCCTATCAAAAGATTCATTGCTGAAGATGTGACTAAGCATGACAGACATTACGTGGGACACTCCTTCCTGCACGAGTATCCATATGTGCTACAACCACAGAATCCCACCACACGAGAAATTCCGAATCAACAAAAGATATTCAAAGCATGGATGACCAAACCTAACAAATTTTGTGAAGGGGACCTAGTTCTCAAAGAAGTTCAGCGCAATCTTCACTCGGCAAGAAACTCCAATTGGGAAGGACCATTTATGGTTGCTAAATTCATAACCGGGGGATACTACAAATTGATCAACACAGACGGCAGAGCCCTACCAGTAATTCATGAGAATTGGCTTAAGGCGTTTGTCTGAAATTATTGGACGTTTGAGCATCCATGGCGTCTGGATTTGGCATTTAGGATTTTCTTTCATTGTATTTCAATTCCTCCAAAACGTTTGCAATATTTGCAATCAGTATTTGAATTCAACAAGTTATCAAAATTCAGTTCATATTTCTCAAAAGAAAATCTCTATCAAATCCAAAAGAAAATCCTTAACCATCTATCAATCCAAAACCAGCTAATATCAAAACCCAAACAAAAACCTCACATCTCTCATAAGTTCAGAAGTTCAAGAGATCATGAAAAGGGAAATCAAAGAAAATCAGCAAAAAAGGATTTTCGCTCCTCTGCATCCTTCAAGGCCTGCAAAGCCGCCTTCTCCTTGTTCAACTCTTCAGTCATCCTGGCAATGTTGTCTTCTTTCTCCATCACATCATCATTGGGAAAGGGTATGTTGTTCTCACATGAGTCCTTGATAGCGTTCATTTGCTTACGAAGCCACTTCACATTGAAGCCAAGTCTTTCTGAATTCTCCAAATTAAACTCCCAATCAAAGAGTATATATGGAGTCACAGTATTTCTGGGCCTAGTGCATATATCACTCACGACACGCAAGATAATACCTATTTGCATTGTTAAGGCATAAGCACGTCCAGGGTTATTATCAACGATCATGTGACCAAACTTCTTCCATATTTTCTCATACAAGCCTGCATATCCAATGGGAATGCTGAATCCACCAACTAGTTCATGATACGGGAGTTAAGCATAAAATGGAGGATCAAAAGCAACTCCTGCACTAGGATATTCATGCACCACTATACGGTTCTCAATTACTGGGGCAGCTTCTACAATCAGGGCAACAATATTCTCTACCGGTGTTTCAGTTTCTTTTATCACTGAAGCAGCAACAATCTGGGTTTCCACAACTTCAGTGACAACCTTCTCATGGCCTTGAAGTGCAGCGATGTTTGTTTCTTCATAAATAACTCCAGGGCAGTTCGAGTTATCCTCATTGGATTCAATATCCTCAACTTCGATATTTGACACCTAATACGAAGATTACATGAGGTTAGAGTCACTTAAGCATGAAGCAAGTGAGATTGTAAAATACAGTATACAAGCAATGAAACATAATCAAAGTTCATCATTATTCACCCAAGACGCGAGCAAATAGCATGAAAGTCATGCAGATACGTTTTACGGTAACCTCGTCTGAAGAAACTGAACTCTGCCCTGTACTAGAAGACAAACTGGGATCAATATACAAGGAATATGAAGATGGGTCATATACCATTCTCTTTGTATGGATTTCCTTTACAACGTGTCAAAATTTCATGACAATACGATGAACATGCTAGGAGATGTGGTCAAAACATTGAGAAACATACCATCTGAAAAGTTCTGAAAGTCTCCTGGAAGTTTACTGTTTCGCCTTTTCAGGCCCTGAACGTGCTCAAAACTTAAAATTCTTCTGTGTTAAAGCTTGGAAATTTTCTAGGCTTAAATATGCATATGCAGATCATGAAAATCCGACTCTAGATGAAGGTTTTACGACGTTTTTGCTAAAAGACTGAGTTCTGAATTTTCTGACGACGAATTTCGACTAAATTTTTCATGTATACACATGGATTCTCATTCATTCATTCACAAATCAGCACTTTCATACTTCTATGAAGAGGATACAGGACATGTACTTACTTGGGGGATCTCTGAAGTGTTCGAAGAATTGGGATTGTCCGTGTTAACGACAAAGGGCTCATTACTTCTATTCGGCTCTGATTCTTTGGAAGTGCCTTCGTCTCTATTCTTAGAGAATGGTCGAGTATCAGCGCTCTCCGTCTCCATGACGACATCCTCCTGGGAACATCCTCAACAATCAACATTTTATCTAAAAAGCATCATAATTGAATATGCGAAGGGATACTTACGGCTTCTTCTTCATCGCTCAAATCAGGAATTGTTGCAGGAAACCAAAGACCATCGATACTTGATGGAGTAAAATTCTGTAACGCAATAACAACATTGGTTTCATGATCCTAATAATGTGGGGGAGAAAATTCACAACAAGGGGAATACCGAGAACTCACCAAAGAACCAACTGGGGAATTTATGGTATTAGGTAACAACTTATAACTTTTGTTCCTTCCTTCTCCACCATGAACAATTGCTTCAGTTTCTGAGAAATATACACGGATTCGAGGTCTTATATTACGACTGTCCTTTGGTAAAATTCAGTAACGTAATTAGAATACAGTTCTTATAATTTCATGAAGATTATACGAAGAAACATACCTAAGAAGACCCTGGAGACGATTTTCGTTTATCACCAGAGAGATACTTCAATCTTGGTCGACCAGAAATCATCTCCGTAGAAGGAGGATCCTTCACTGGAGGCTGACCAGCCATCACGTAATCACGCAATCGCTGAAGTTGTTGATCCCAAAAGTCTACATAATCTGGAGTTACATATGCAAATATCTCGGAGCAAGGGAACCAGTAATTACTTCCTTCCACATGAGTATGGTCTAAATGGGTTCTAAGTTGTTCAACTGATGGCTTCCTCCTTCGAAAAGTTGGAATACACTGATCCATACCCATTTGTCGAGCTGCTCTGTCAATATTATATTCCTCCACTGAGAGTCCTCCGTATATAGCTGATATCAAATGACCAGGGGTGCAACTCAACATGAAAGATCTTTTGCCATCACTCAGATTTGCACCAGACATCAACATCACACTCTCTCCAGTATTGAAAGTTTTTGGCTGGGAAACATAAGCAGGTACTGACACCCACGGGCGGAAGTTGAACTCAGATTCATCATCCAACATATCAATGAGGCGTGCTTTAGACCGAGGCTGCTTTGTAGACCAACGCATGATCCTGGCATTATCTTTTTCAGAGAAAATGTGACGAGCATCAACATTCGGTCCTTGCAAAATATTACGTGGAATAGGCGCATAATTCTTGAAGTGCTCCCACATCAAAGCTTGAAGAAACATCGTATTGGCATATCACTCAATCTTCATAAAGCCATTCAATACACTGGAGTCTATAACCAAGGAGTCTAAGTTAGAATACAAAGAACTCAGGAACAGGCTACCTATTGGGAGTTGCTTAACTTGAGCTATCTTGATAGCAAAGGGGATCACGAAGGGCTTCAACAAGTTTCCACTGTCTTCAAATATGTCTCTCGACAGCCATAAACATAAGAAAGCAGCAATGGGTAACATATCGTCGATGGGTTTATCAAAAATCTCGTCCTTTGGCCACCAGCGTGTCAACCAATGAGCATAGCACCCTTTACTGCCATATGCCTTATTCACTTTTTGAAAATACATATTTACGAAAACGGGAACAATAACTCACGTTTTCGTTTTATGAGTTACAAATCACGCAAAAAAAAAAATTATTTTCCGTGGAGCATGTCACGGTTTTGTTTACAAAAATATTTTTCGTGGACAGGCCACAATCTTACATAAAAAAAAAAAAGATCTTTTCCTTCGTATCGTCATCTGTCTTTAAAACGAAGGTTTATTTCAATTTTGTGAAAGCTCACACATTATAGGATAAAGTTTTGATTTACATGAAAGATCATAAACAAAATTTTAACACTGGACACAAGTCTACATAAAAAAAAAACTTTTTCCTTCGTATTATCGTCATTCTTTAAAACGAGGGTTTATTTCGGTTTTGTGAGAATTCACTCCATTTACGATAAAACCTTGTTTCTCATGAAAGCTCATAAACTAAGTTTTATCACTGGACCTAAATCTATACAAAAAAAAATCTCTCCTAAATCAGGGATTATTATTAGTTTCTCAAACTAATGATCAAACGAACATATGTTTTCAAAAACGAGGGTTTTCAACGAAACTCACACTCATATATGCACATGTATATAATTTTATTATGATCAAGGCATGAACAACTCATGAAAATCATAAACATCAGCAAAAAAAAAAAAAAAAAAAAAAACGGGCTTACCTGGTCGGTGGCCGGAATAGGTCGGACGGACGATCGGGCGGCGGGCGGACGGCGGCGAAGCTCCGGCAAATTTTTTTATTTACTTTCTTTGCTCGGGCGTGAAGGAGTTGTAGGGATTAAGGTGCTGGTCGTGTGAAGGAGAAATAAAAAAAAGGGATTAATTCCTTTTATACCAAATTTTATTTCCAAAAACCTAATTTTACAAGGATTTCCTTATTTGGCCCGGCCCACGAATCCTAAACGACCAAGGTCCCGTCATCCAAATCAGCGGTTCAACACCAATTTATGCTCATTAGACGATGCTCTATCATGCCACTGGGATCTTCATTCAAGTCATGGTTTGCTCGTACTATCAAAATTCGGTAACGTCTTAACTTACGACTAAGTTCAATTACTTATATTGTTATGACCGGAAAATCACCATTCAATGTTGACTGAGGAACACCGCTTTCCTCACTAAGAAGGGGACTTAATGTAGATGGTGGATTTTCGACAAAGTCTAAAATCGTAAACCCATAATTATACGAACTTCTGATCCAGCAATCAGACGCAAGTATTGAGACACGAGTTTCTCATCGAATCTCTAACTGAGAATACTTTCTCTCAGATTACATGCGGATATGTAGTCTCTCGGCTGGACAACGGCATATCTCAATGAATACTGAACACTTCAGTAATTATTTCTATATAGAATCACGAGATTAGCGGCTCGTAGACAGCTTGCTCTGCTAGTATAGAGCGATAACATCTTCAGGATACAAACAACAAGTTTTCCCTGACTATATAAAGGATATGAAGCTCCAGCAAGCTCATGTCAGAATAATTAATGCTCCTAGACAACTTGCTCTGCTAGTATAGAGCCATCAGTTAATTATTCTTAAATTCTTGGATTCATCCACTGAATTTCCGAAAATATTCAAATATTTTCGCAATATTTCATTACTTCAATCTATGGTTCTTCCCAGCAGAATTCCATGGGTTAGTAATAAATATTCAACGCACGGGAATCTGAGCTACCTCTGAGTAAGCCCCGTCTCAAAAGGCGCAAGTGTACTCAACGATGATACACTAACAATCACCGCACGAACGAGTATTTCAAAATACGACGAAACGATGAACCTGTGCAAAATAGGAAAGAAAATAATAAATAATTAAAATATTGACCAAGGCGCCAAGGGATTGGGCTCACCGACCGGCCGACCGTGCCTTGGCCAATCCCGCGCCAGTTTTATATATTATCATAGTTTTTGTTATTTTCCTTGATCTTATGAAAATCCTTTCATTTGAACAAATATCCTTCGTTTTGAGGAAACTCCTCAGTTTCATGGTGTTCCCTTCGCACCAAGAAAATAATATAAAATTGGGAAAAATATTGTGGGGCCGTGATTATTGGCCAACCGGCCATGCCTTGATCTCGGGGCCCACACCTCATGGTTCCTCATTATTTTATTATTATTTACCTAATCTCATGAAAACTCCTTAATCTCATGGTATTTTCACAGAACCATGAAAATATAATATAAAATTAGGGAAACTCGTGGGACCAGGCCCCAGCCGGCCGGCCATGCCTCAGCCGGTCCCACATGCCCCTTATTTTATTATTATTATTTTAAGGTTTCCTTGATCCCATGAAATTCCTTGATTTCATGGTATTCCTTTCAAATTATGAAAATTCCTTCAAATCATGGAAAATAATACGCAAAAATTACATAAAATTAGGGAAACTTGTGGGACCGGGCATCAGCCGGCCGGCCATGCCCTACAGATTGATCTCTCGAATTCAAAGCACTCCCTTCTTGCAGTGCATCTGTGTGAGGTTGAACATTTCACTCGATTCAAGAAGTCTCCTCCGTACGACCGTCTCTTCAATCCCGTGAAAACCAGCATATCGTTTTGCCCCATCTAAAATTATTTCTGCCGATTTTGGTAATTTGGGGTGTGTGGATGAGGAATGAATCTAAACCCTAAACAAATGCACTGCACGGGAGTGCTTTGAGATTCGAGAAATCAATCTGTACAATTCTGGCCTAAGCCAAGAAATGGCCGTTCCAGACTTGCTTCGGTCACAAAGTGAAGGAGATGTGGTTGATCTTAGGGAGGGAAGCGAAAAATGTGTTGAGATTTTGAAGGTGTTGGTTGTGTATGACTTGTATCAGAAAGCTGAACTGGCTTGCAGAATGTAAGCTATCAGTTCTGGTGTTTGAATACGATTCTATCAACACTAGGTTTCTGTCTTGTCTTGTTCAGTCTTGGAAATAGGGAGGAGAACCTATTTATATAAGTCATTGAGCCTAACCCTCATCTCTCATGGGAAGTGTAGAAAGTGGAGTGATGGAGTAGTGTAGTTGCGTGTGTTAGTGTCACACGATCATCATCACTAACCGTCCATGTCTTCCTGACACGTTATTGTGATGGCGCGTTGTGCGCTGCACGCTGTAAACCACCAGACCAATACCCCAGTAAGTATCCCCCATTTTGTGACATGTTTGATGTCTCGAATGTGTGGATCATGGGACCCACAAAAAGTAGCATGTGATGCTAGATTAAATAACTAAGTTATTTAGGAAGTCGATACTTGTGAAGTATCATGTGTATTTTATGCAGATAATGCATCAAATATATTCAGCATGTGTGAAGCATCGTTGTTTTAAGGATTAACGGAGTAAGTCGCGGATTAAGCATCTTAAAATAGCATCACGTCCAGCCATCTTCGAGTGATCTTTGGAGGCTGTATAGGTAAGTCCTGACTTGGCCGATTACTTTGTGTGGAAGAGTGGTGGACGGTGATCGTGGTGATGCCTCACTGGTCTCCTAACTCCTGTCTTAGGCTGTCCGTCCAAGCTGGTGAAGTTGGACGGACGAGATGGCTTGCGACCCACATCTGCGACCGTCAGATTAGGATTTAGGAAGTGCTTGAACACCAACCTTTAGCTTGGTCGACTCCTAGCATGAGACACGTTTTTGGCAGGGCCGATTGGGCATGCGTGTAGATGGCATGCTGATGTAGGTGTCTGTACCTCACTGTCCCATGGAGACGAGATCTAAGCCACTCAATTTTTATGGCAAAGAGGAGCGGCTGAGATCGATTTGCGACAGCCGCAAAGGAATTGAAGACCGCACGTCGTGCCTACTTCGGGCGCGCGTTTCGAGACGACCAACCATGGTCGGTCTTTGCCGATCAGTCAGGCGTGCAGTCGGCAGGACAATGTACACGTCCTTCCCTTACTATCCCGTGAAGATGTGATCTAAGCCACTCAATTTTTCCGGCAAAGTTGAGTGGTCGAGATCGATTTGCAGTTGAAAACGCGTGGCCATGCCTAGTTTGGGCGCACGAATCGAGAAGACCAACCGTAGTTAGTCTTGACCGATTAATCATGTATGTAGGCGGGCCCACGGTGATTGTGTTGACATGCTCTGGGCCCTTTGAATCTATATCTACACCCTCCATCTATGCCTGCGAAGATGGATAGTTGAGACTGATTTGCGACACATGTGATGTGCCGCAAACCCTAATTAGGGTTTCACGTCCACGCTGCTTTGGCTGGACGAATTTGCAACCACGCTTTTTCATTGGGGAGACCGACCATGTGGGGCCCACGTTGGGCCAGTGGTGAACGCGCCAATACCTGCCTGGTGGCTATGGGTCTGATCTAAGCCATCCAATCATGCCGGTGAAATTGGATGGTCGTGATCAATTTTGGACCTTTAGTGGAATTTCCTGCGACCCTCAATTCTTCACGCTGACACAACTTCGGACAAACTTATATTGCAATCTGGTCAGGTTAAGGAAGAGTCGGTCATGCAGGTAGGAAGAAGGTCCGCCGGTGTACACCACGACGCTTGTTCGACCAGCTTTGGGCTGATCCACGCCGGTGAAGTTGGACGGACGTGATGAACTTGAGACTGCCATAGGCGGCCTTTGTTTGTACGATTCCTCCAAGTTGTTTAGTACCAGTCTGGACATCCAACTCCAGGCTGGTGTTCGGTGGTAGTTTGGGAGGCATGGTAGGTATTCGACTGACCAGGGCATAAGTGGGCTCGCTGGTGGTCATTAATGTAGTAGCATGCTCCTGCTGAGGATCTTCTAGGCTCATACGGCCAACTCGCGTGGTCGTGATTGTTTCTGAGACTGATATGGTCAGTCCAGATTCAAATATACTTAATCGGGCTAGTATAACACACCGAGAATTGTAGCCTGTACATGTATTTCGTGCATGCCTCATTAGTGACACTTGGAGATTCGTGTTACTTTGCTGAGAGTAACATTCAGTCGTCATGCCGCACCAATAATGAGAGTTCAGTGGGAACAACACAGGAAATACAAGGCTGGTCATGATGCCATAAATTCATAGGGTACATGGGATTGTTGCTACATGCTCCATTCTAAGTAAATTAGCGAAGTGAAGAAGTATTCATCATTTTATCAGTGGCTTTATCCTTTGCAGGATATCAACGCATAATTTTGGCTTTTACAATTTTAGCCTTGAATGAAAATCCACCATCAACAAATACATATCCCATAAAAATATTGCAACATCACAAACCATTAAAATACTGCAATAAACATCATCCTCCAAATATTTTTAGAATTTAAAACCAATAAACCATTAAAAATAACATAAGAAGATGAAAACAAAAATAGCTATGTGTAGTCACAATCATCGCTATTCATAGCACTAGTTATTCTTCCAACTAATCCAAAAAGAAGACTTCCTAGGCATATAAGAAGATGCACTACTCATACCTTCATCATCGGACAATTTCCAAGTAGCTTGAATTGAATCCAACTCTTCCTTGATCTCGGGACACTTGGTTCCAATTAACGACACTTGATATTTTAAGCACTTCACTCTTGCATTTACCTTGCCCACACCCTTGTAAACTTTTTGAATGAGCCTCAAGGTGGTAGGGTCTTCAACATCAAGAGGAGTACCTCTTTGTCGCTTTTGAACATTTTCCCTTATACGCCGAAAGGTACATGGACGAACAAGTTTGGGGACCCCAAGAGAATTTCCAATAAAATCAAGTCCACGATCACGACAAATTTGGCTAATCAAACAAGGATAGCCTAGTATCTTGATGTAAGAAGTAATCGTCATCATTTGAAATATGATAAAACCACAAATGTCAAGATTTGTATTGCCGGATTCAAGGAAGTAGACTAATTCCTGCAAATTCACAACTCCACCAAGAATTCTCAATTGTGGAGGGACAAAGGTTAGAGATACCGAGTTTTCCAAACGCCATTAAAGCAATACTAAGATCATTAGTAGAAAACTTTCCTTGACTCCAAACAACCTTCTTTTCACAAAGTCCAATAGAGATATCATCATATGATGGACGTTCATCACTTGGTCTAGGTAACCGTACGTTCCCCAACGGTATTTCGGTGACCTTTGAAACTAACTCTCTATTAACGAGGAACCTTTCCCTATTTATCATGGATTAAAGTTCCATCTTCTTAAAATCAACATCTTGAATGTTGGCATAGAAAATCCTTGTTAGAGAATCAAAACCTTCACCAAGGCCATTAAAGATATTCCCAAGATTGAACTTTTTGAAGCAAACTAAATCCTCTTCATGTCCACAAAAGGTTTCCAACTTCTTTTCTAGAATAAAACCTTTGGAAGCAATTCTATCAAAAGTTCTAGCACAAGAATCATTCACAAACCTAATTCTAAGAGAATTTTGATCACAAGGAGGATTCAAGCTAGAGAATTTTGAGCTTTTAGAACTCCTTTTCATGCTTCTAAAACCCATCATAAAGAGATATACAAGATAAAATTACTTACTTGAAGAGAACCTCAAACACCCTTCCTTTTGATTTCTTCAAAGAAGTTTTAATGGTGGAGAAGTACAAACCCTAGTTCACGTACGCGGACGGAAGATGAGAGAGAAGAAGGTTCGCGGACCACCAACATATATATATATATATATATATATATATATATATCCCTCATTCATGGGCTTGGGTTGTACACGAACGGTAACACACAAGACTTAGGGGATATTCTTAGCCCTTTTCACATTAAAGGTATGCAACCAACATCTAACAGAAGCAATAGAAAGCTAACTAAGCACAACACAACTGTACACAACACAAACTATTTCTTGCCCCACTTCAATATATGTACAAATGGGGTAAATGCCAATCTTGTTACCAAGAGGCATAGCGCAGAGGAGTTCTCATGCGATATGTCTGGTTGATAAGTATGAACAGTCCCTGTGGTATAATCAAAATAATGATGATAGTCAGGGCAGTTAGAGCTTCCTATCCTACGTATATTCTGGCTAGAAGAAGGATTCTTCCGATTTCTGGGTTGTACAGTATCAACAAATTTAATACATACGAAACCCTTTTTGGAATGATTCTTAGACTTAACAGAATTAAGTTTTTCTAAGAATTTAAAAACGCCTTCGAACGCTTTATAAAAATCTTTATCAATTGATCCATCACGATAGTATTCCTCATAGAGATCAAGAGTTAATCTAGTGAGGTTCCATATCCTTGAGCGTATTGAACGTTTTCCCAATTGTTCCTTCTTTTTATTTTTTTCCTTCAGATTGTTTCTTAACATCTAAATCTTCCCTTTTAAATGAAATAAGATTATTATGAGAACCCAGAGGTTTTAACCATGACAATCTTTGAACAATCTTTACAGAATTTTGGCATGCGTTACAGATGCCAGGAGCAAGTTTTCCAAGGAAATTCCCATAGGGCAATTTATATGGAACGAACAAACACAAACTTATTAGGTTTACCGTGTTTGCCTGCTCTGATACCAATTGAAAAAGCGGGGGTCTAACAACACCACCCAATATTTCTATTAACAATCTGTATGGACTAACTCCGAAATACTTTTCTAGAGAATTAACTAGACAGTTAGACTCAATCTAGATAAAATTATCTAAAGGATTTAATATCTCTCTCTTGATTTGATTTTTACTCAAGCTAAAAACAATAGCGAGTCTTTATCAAATACAAGGAATACTTGGACGGTACCAAAGTCCAATGTCCAAGGATCAATCAATATATCAACAACCAAAGGTTGGATTTCCAATTGATGATCACGAGCGCACAACCTATATTATTTTAATTATATAAAATATAATGCGCAAAAGAAATAACACATACACCAGAAATTTTGTTAACGAGGAAACCGCAAATGCAAAAAAACCCCAGGACCTAGTCCAGATTGAATACACATTGTATTAACCCGCTACAGACACTAGCCTACTGCAAACTAACTTCGGACTGGACTATAGTTGAACCCCAATCAGTCTCCCACCGATCCAAGGTACAGTTGTACTCCTATGCCTCTGATCCCAGCAGGATACTGCGCACTTGATTCCCTTAGATGATCTCACCCACAACCAAGAGCTGCTGTAACCCAAAATCACAGACTTGATAATATAAAGATCTGTCTCACACAGAAAAGTCTATAAAAGGATAAACCCTAGGTTTTGTTCCATCTTTAGATATAAAATCAAGGTAACAGGAGCTAATTGATAATCCGGTCTTATATTCCCGAAGAACAGCCTAGATTAATCAATCAACTCTCTACAATCCTTCATAACTACACAAGCGGATTATCGAGGAATCACAAACAGTGAGACGAAGATGTTTATGACTTCTTTATCTTGCCTATCGGATAACTCTCACGATCTCAAGCCAATCAATCGATTGTACTCATACGATAGAAGATGAAAGATTAGATCATACAACTACGATAAAGTAGTATCGGTCTGGCTTCACAATCCCAATGAAGTCTTTAAGTCGTTAACCTGATTTTAGAGAAGAAAATCAAAGGTTAATGGAGATCGACTCTATCGGCGCACTAGTAACACACAGACGTGTGGGGATTGGTTTTGCACAATGCTAGATGTCTCCTTTATATAGCCTTCAAATCAGGGTTTTGCCTTAGTTACAAAGCAATCCTAATTCACCGTTATATGAAAACCTGATTTAAATTCAAGCTAATATTTCTTAACCGTTAGATCGAAAACTTAGCTTGCCACACACACTTGGGTAGACGTTTACTGGGTTTGTGAAAACCATGCCCAAACGTGTACGTGTATGTTGGTTCAACATAGTAACCCAAAAGGTTAACCATATGAGCATTTCATATTAACCTTGTTCTTCTTCACCATAACTAGTTCAATTGACTCAAATGAACTAGTTAAAGAGTTGTTCAATTGCTATGAGATCTTGTGTAACTACACAAGACACAATTGAAACAAAGATGATTCGATTTGATTGAATCGGCTCATGAACATTATAGCCACGGTTTGCATAAAGTATTCCTTAGTAATTTCATGTTTCATGTTCAGAGCACATCTTTAGATCATAACCTCTTAAGTTCACAAACAAGTTCGCGGACTTAAGTTAATCGGTTGAGTTTTCCAAACTCAGCAGAAATTCTCGGGATGAGAACTTCCGCCAGTTCGCGGACTGGTTTCACGGACTGAATTCACGGACTTAGCACACAAACAAGTTTTGGAAAATCCCAGCAGAAATTCTCGGTCGAGAACTTCCGACAGTTCGCGGACTTGGCAAGCCAATTCCACAATCCTCCCGATTTTTCTTGATCAACAAAGTTCGAAAACTTAGGTTCAAGGAATACATGGTTATGTAATCTAAAATCTCATTTCAATCATTGAGACATTCTCATAGGAAGCTATGTAGACGTTATTCACAGACCGATTCACGTCAGAGCAATTTTCAAAGTGATTGAAACTTTTCATGACTTTCGTCACTAGGTGAAGATAAACTTGATCAAAGCGAAACACTTTACCAACACACGATTTCGAGATAAAAGATAAGCAATGAATGCTCATCTCGAAATGTCAAATGTGTATGATCTAGTCTATATAGCATACGACTTTTGTCTCATAAGAAGTAGGAGATAGAAGAGATAGACTTTTGAGTGATAGATAAGTTCAAGTCTCCACATACCTTTTTGTTGATGAAGTTCCACAGCTCCTTGTATAGATCTTCGTCGTTGTATGATGAATCGCCATGAAGTCCTTGAGCTCAACTACACTTTTCTATCCTAGTCCGAGACTTAGATATGTAGGCTAGAAATCAAGACTTATAGTTTTGATCACTAACATTGACAAACATCCTTGAGATAGCAACGCATGCGAGGTTGACCGAGCTATGCTCTAACAACATTAATTCTCCCCCTTTTTGTCAATATAAATTGGCAAAGGTACGAAAACTAGTAGGATCCTCATGAAATTTTCATAGAGATACTTCATGACCAAAAGAGAATAACATACCAACTTATTTAGATGCAATCATAAAGCCGAAGCTAAATGCATTCATCAAGGAGTTTATAAAGATACAAGATAACCCCTATAATATTCCACAGACGCACTCCCCACAAAGATTTGGCAATTAAGCACAAGTTCAAAAAGAACTTTCCCCCATAAAATGTCATTCCAGAAAGAACAACAAAGACGACCTTGCTTTTACAAGAAAAGAAGGATTTCTTTGGACATAACCAAATCACATGAAAACATGGATTTGAATCCAAAAATCTCAATCGAACGACATAAGAGAACTTACGGAGCACCACGGTATATGCACAAAAAGGTGTGGATCGGAGATCGACCAATACGGCGGAATACACAAGGATTCATTCTATTTTTCATCACTATATGCACAATGACATATGATGGACTTAATCCTTGTAAACAAAAGTTTTATCCTTTCTTCTATCAAAATAATGACATAAAAGGCTTTAACTTTTGTTTGTCAAAAGTTCATTCTATCTTTTATCAATACTTTCATACCGACATAATAGAGATAACTTTTGAATAAGTATGGGACAGTCACAGGTTCAAGGACGTAAACAACATATCCCATAACAATTTACGATATAAAATCATAAAGATCAAAATTGCAAAAATCATCTTCCAAATAACTTAGAATTTAAATAAATAAATCTAAAAACATTGAAGATGAAAATGTTGGAAATAGCTATGTGTACTCACAATAATGGCTATTCCAAACCCTAGTATTCCTTCTAAAAACACAAGCTCATACGAAGTTTCCTAGACAAAATAAATCAAAGTTCTTTGAGAACCTCATACCTTTCAATGAATCCATCATAGAAGGTATCACTGATTTCCTTTACTCTCTTGACCGTAGACACTCCATATTCGTAAGTTAGAACACAAACTTTTCGATCAACAACCCGAGCAAGTTGTCTAGCTTTGACACAGTCCATGATGAGCTTTTTCTGATTTCGTATCAGAACATTCTGGTTTGCAAGGATTCTGGCCTGACCATCTAAGAGTTTGTTTATTTGCAGTTGAAGATTTGCAAACTCGACCTTTGAATCGTCCTGAAAACGAGTTAAATCCTTGACGGATTCTCTAATCCAGGAGTTGTGTTCCTTCCTTGCAAGCATCTTCTTTAAAACCAGCTCTTGAATTGACTCACGTCCTTGAGTGCCTTCCTCCATATCAAGATGCACAATCTCTTGAGATTTTACAGAGTTCTCCATATAATTTTTTGTTAGGGATGGATTAATACAACATAGGATATATATATGTATAAAGAGAAGATGCTTCTCATTAAGGAAACCCTATGAACTCGTAGGAGAATGACACGGACGTTCACGGACCGTTCACAAGAGAAAGATGGATTAAGAAAAATACAATAAAATAAAATAAATGTTTTTCAATACAGCTCAATAATCTTAAAATTAGAGCATGAGTCATGATAGCAGGATTGCACAGCTCAGATTGATTAACAAGAGAAAACATCATACAAAAAATCTTGAGACCCCCGTAATTATCATCCTTTTTCCTCTCAAGATAGATTCAAGAATGAGGTTACCTAGAGTCAGGTAAAGGAGTGAGAAGAGATCTCACTATGAACCATGGGAGAAGATTTGTACAAGTTTTTTGAGCGTTTTACTTGTATATTACCTCCTTTCCATCGATTATAACGTATTCCAGAGGAATTTGTCATAAACCCTTTCAATAGTCCATCTGATGGATTTTTCTGAGGACTGAGTCTAGGATCTCTACAAATCGGTTCCAGAAGAGGAGAGTTGGAGGATTTCCATCTTCTTGATCAAGACTTACCAGATTTGTTCTTATAAACACAGGGAAGGTGTTCATTAGTGGCACAAGAGTTTATGCCATAATGAGGAACATGTAACCTGTGATGATTTCTTGACGAGGGATCATTTTATAAGATTTTTGGTTTTCTGTAGGCAAGAAACTCACTGTAGATGTCTTTAGACGGTTTACTCCATTGAAAGTAGAAAGAAGCAAATTATAGAGATTAGAAATCTGCTTCTTTCTGGTAAAACAATGAAGAGCATAATTATTCTTTTTCCCATAGAAGGAACAACATCGTGGATTTGAGGCATAATTGCCTTGACCCTAAACTTCTTCCTGCACATGCAAATTTTGCAAGTGATTCACAGTAGGTAGTTCCTTGGAGGAATTTTTCTTTACGCTAGGTAAAACCTTGTGAGTATCAGGAGAAGGTGTAGAAGATGACTTAATCATCAAGACAGAGTTTTCCTTTTTCAAGGTGTTACATTATTCTCGGGCAAGTTGAAGAGATGTAACAAGTTTCTCCTTTTCAACAAGATAACTGTTTATTTTTGATGAATGAGCCTTGACTAAACGCTTTTCTCTAATTGAGTCTTTTCTAACAGTATCTTCAAAAGTACTAATGTTTTCACGTTGTAGAGTAGTTTCTTGAACCAATTTTTCGATATTGTTAGAGAGAGATTCAATGAAGATGTAGAGTTCACGTTCCCTTTCAAGAGATTTCTCAAATTCATCAATAAGCTGATCATTCTTTTCTTCAAGAGTCTTGATTTTAGAAACTTGAAGGTCAATTATATCAGCAGATTTTTTTAATGTTCTGGTGAGTTCCATTTCAGATTCTGACACGAGCTCACAAATCTTGTCTTTTCCTCGGGATTCGGAAGAATCTACTAAGGAGCTATCCTTTAAAGCAAACACAAGCTTTTTGGAGAAATCAGAATCTTTGGAAGACATATCAATATGCGTTATCTTGTGAGATACTTCGTAGGTCCTCAAAATACATATTGCAACAAACACAGACTTATAAGGTCTTTAATGTGTTTGTCTGCTCTGATACCAATTGAAAATGCGGGGGTCTAACAACCACACCCAACAATTCGTTTGGTAATCTGAGAGGACTTACTCCAACATACTTTCTAGAGAATCAACTAGACATTCAGACTCAATCTAGAGTAAAGTATATCAAAGAGTTTAGTATCTCCATTTCATAATATAATCAACAAATCAAACAGATAGAAATCCTTGAGCCTGATTATTATATGAAACAACTTGAACGGTACCAAAGACCAATGTCCAAGTGTCAATCAATTTAAATCAACAACCAAATGTTGGATATTCTAATTGATTGATCTAAACGCACAACCTGTGATATTTCAATTATATAACGGAAAAGAAATAACACAGATAACAGAATTTTTGTTAAAGAGGAAACCGCAAACGCAGAAAAACCTCGGGACCTAGTCCAGATTGAACACCACACTGCATTAAGCCGCTACAGACTCTAGCCTACTACCAATTAACTTCAGACTGGACTATAGTTGAACCCTAATCAATCTCACACTAATTCAAGGTACAATTGCGTTCCTTGCGTCTCTGATCCCAGCAGGATACTACGCACTTGATTCCCTTAGCTGATCTCACCCACAACTAAGAGTTGCTACGACCCAAAGTCGAAGACTTGATAAACAAATCTGTCTCACACAGAAAAGTATATAGATTGAATAAATCTGTTTTTGTTCCGTCTTTTGATAAATCAAGGTGAACATGAACCAATTAATAAAGCAGTCTTATATTCCCGAAGAAAAACCTAGTATTATCAATCACCTCACAATAATCTTAATCGACTAGCGAAACAAGATATTGTGGAATCACAAACGATGAGACGAAGATGTTTGTGATTACTTTTATCTTGCATATCGGAGAAATTAATCTCGAGTCAATTATTTCAATTGTACTCAATACGACAGAATCGGGCAAGATCAAAACAAGCAACTACAAAGAAAATAGTTGGGTGTGGCTTCACAATCTCAATGAAGTCTTTTAAGTCGTTAACCTACAGGGTCTCGATACAAACCTAAGGTTAAAGGAGAATCGACTCTAGTTATGTAACTAGTAACACACATGAGGTGTGGGGATTAGGTTTCCTAATTGCTAGAGTTCTCCTTTATACAGTTTTCAAATTAGGGTTTGCAATCCAAGTTACCTTGGTAACAAAGCATTCAATATTCACTGTTAGATGAAAAACCTGATTCAACCAAGATAATATCTTTCAACCGTTAGATCGAACTTAGCTTGTGACACACAAATGAAATGTACCCTCATTTAGGTTTATGTGACCGTACCTAAACGTGTACACCATGTTGACTCACAAATAGTTAACCGAAGTTAGCCATATGATTACTCTCATATCAACCTTATTCATCTTAACCATAACTAGTTCAAATGACTCAAATGAAACTAGTTAAAGAGCCATTCAATTGCTATATTCTCATAGAAGTATACAAGAACACAATTGAAGCAAAATCGATTTGATTCACTCGAATTAATACATGAACATTATAGCCACAGTTTGCAAAGATTGCATTCCTTAATTTATAAATGTTTAGGTTCATGTACAAAACCGATTTTAGAAAGTAACCAACTCAAGTATGCAAATGGGTACGCATATTTAAGTAGCCGGACCAAGTTTGGTTACGCCAGTGCGCGTACGGGCGCGCATACCTATTCACACTCCAAACTCCAGCAGAAATTCAAGGACGTGAGACTTCCGCTAGTATGCGTACGGGTACGCATACTTGCTCAGATATCCAACAACCGCCAGTACGTATACGGGTATGCATACTTCAGGTTCCCGGTTTTAGACTTACACACAAATGTGACAACACACTATGTTTATATCCAAACATGGTTACATGATTCTAATCTCTTTATTTCACATTGAAACTTTCTTAGAGGATGACAATAGCCATTTTCACACACTATTAGCATCAAAACAATTATCAAGATATTGAAATAATCATAACGAAACATTCCAAGACTACACCAAATGATTGTATCAGACGAACCATGTAAGATGTTACTCGGAAATTTTCACATGATATAAGATGAACTTGGTCGAAGCGAAAGCTTGCCAACACATATTTCGAGAAATATGTAAGAGAGATAAACTCAGCACGAAATCTCAAATGTGTATATAGAAAACTATATTGTAATACGACTTATGTCTCAATATAGGAGATAGAGTAGAAATAGACTTTCCAAGTGATAGATGAGTTTCAGTCTCCACATACCTTTTTTCAATGAAACTCGATAAGCTCTCCTTAGTAGTTCTTCGTATTCAAATGATGAACGTCGTGAAGTCTAAGCTCAACTACACAATCTATGTCCTAGTCCGAGACATCTATAAATAGGCTAGAAATCAAGACATATAGTTTTTATCACTAAAATTGACAAACATGCTTGAGATAGCAACACATGAGAGTTCGACCGAGCAATGCTCTAACAATGATTATCGACGTAGTCTTTGCTCCTCAATCCAGTGAGCTTTTACATTCACGAACTAGTTGATGGGTTGAGCATTCTTAAGAGGAAGCTATACTGGGAGTTCAAACCAAATTCTCCAGAACATTATAACTTTACCGTGAAGTGGCTTTGTCAGAGAATTGATGTTGTTACGGCAGATAGCAGCAGTGGTCTTCATCCTGAATGTGATCGGTGAAGAGAGGAAGTTCTTCAGTCGTGCAGGGGCTTGTGATGTAGAGAGTTCCCATTGATAAAGTTTCATGGAATCACATCAGGTTGCAATAACTTGTTATGTGGATAAAATTTATTAAAATAAATTTGAATCAGTTTCTCCAATAACATCAAGTTACCGGTGCATGTTGAAATAGTTTGTGCCATCCATGGATGAATGATGTTGCATCTGCTTCGATTGTAGTTCAGTTACATTTTGATTGTCTTGGTGTTGAATCATCATCGAGATATTTGTGTTGAAGCCAGAGGCGCCATTATCGAAGGTGTACTCTTTGATTGAGAGTACAACTTGAAGGCTTCTTAGATGCTTGAGCGTTGAAGCATCATATCCCTTGAGCATCGAATTTCTTAGGTTTGATCGTCTCGGCCCCGACTATCTTCTGTTGATTCGGAATTCCTTTCGTTGTGGTAGTGGGATTCAACACTTGTGCAGATATCAGAGCTTTCTTACTTTGTGTAACACATGGACACTCCTACAAGAGGCTATGAAGAAATGCCCAAATTTTTTTTTGCCATGCTTGGATATCACCTCAGTAATGAATGTCTCAGTGTGATGCTCGATTCGGAGAAGTTTCAGATTCAACCACTTGGTAAAATATTAATGTGGTGAATCTGCCCATTCATAACGTTTTCCAATAGCAGAGTCGGTAGCAGAATTGAGTCCCCATGCTAGGATATCATGTGAGGAAATAAATGGCATAAAAATGGGAGGAATTAGACTTGCCTGAATGTGGAACCTCTTGATGAATGTCTATGCATCCTTTGTAGGTTCTTGTTTCAACCTCGTCAAAGTTCAAAATCCCTCCAAGTGCTCTGATGATGGAACGTCCACCAAATCTTCTGGATCAGAACTTTTTTCATTAGAGAGATGTGCAACCAAATACGCTTTGTCAGTAGCCATATTTCCAGCGTGGATCCACGCTCGTTCGAGGATCATGTCATATCTTGGATCTTCCTGATTATGTGAAACTTGGTTTCTGTCCATGTTGAACCTATTTTCACTTTGAGAGTGATATATACATAAGCATCTCTTAGCGTTCTTTCGTGGTCTCTGATTGAGATGGGAGCATGAATAGCTTCTTGTCGAATGATGCATGTGGATATGATGGTTTTCAGTGGAATGTTGTTGATGGTGGTGCCAGCATCGATCAACGTTCTACCAAATTCGTTTCCTTTGAGATTGACTGTGTTAAGCAGTCCCCAGTCGTACATCTTTTTGTATGTGGATGGAGGCTCAGGAAGTATTTCCGGAATGGACATCCTAACACGATGTGATTCAGTGTTGTGAACAAGTCTCTCATTTGTGCCTTCGACAGATAAATCAATTGACATATATGTTCGACCAACGATTGAACTGCCTCTTTGATAGGTTGTTCAGAGAGAGTGCAGGTCTTGATTTAGAGAGAGTCATGTGTACTCCTTCAGTCCCCAGTTGAAGCTATTGTGGATCAACCTTCTCTTTGAAAATGTGCTTCAAAATATTCCATTCGTTTGTTGGATGATTGATGAATCTATGAAGGTGACAGTACCTGGGATTCTCCATTTCTTCTTCAGTTGGCTCTCTCCTGATGAACGACAATTTTATTGCACCATATTGAAACCAGACTCCCAGTAACTCGATCACTCATTCATGAGAAGAGGGAAGTTTGATTCTGTCTGATCATTTCCCCGTTCGTTGATGCCGGGTCGAGGTTTGTGCATTTCAGGATTGGTTATCTTTTCTTTGCGCCTTCGGAGGAGCCTGTGATGTTGGAGAAGTGTTCTGATGTTGTGTCTCGGCTTTCCTTTCATTCCTTTCAGCAACAACGTTTGTTTAAGGTTGGAGATCATGCTGATTTTTGACCAGGCGTCGTCTACTACGAGGTTCCTCAGCCTTTGCAGACTTTGTTCTTTCCAGTAAAGCAGGTGCAGTAGTCGCTGATCGTTTGGCTGCTTCATAAAGTTCTGAGAAAGTCTGGAATCAGAGATTTTCTAGTAAAGCTCTGTAGACCGGGATCATTCTATTGATACAAAAGTCTACGAGTTGTTGTTCTCAGATCATGGCAAAGCTTGGACTCTGAAAATTTTCACGTAATCATTGGGATGTTTATTGTTCCTCTGAAATATTCTTCCCAGGTCTGAGAGGGTGACCTGTTTTCAAACAAAGAAGTACTTTCTGCAGAAAGCACTAATCAATTCTCCCCAACTAGTGATGCTTCTTGGTGCGATGTTGTTGCACCATGTGCATGCTCTTCCGGTTAAGGATTTTGAAAACTTCCTCAAGCGGACAACATGGATGTACTCATGCTCGACCAATGATTCCAAGAACTGAGAGACATGTCTCGAGTATTTCATGTTTCATTATAAAGTGTGAACGTTGGATAAGTATAACCTTTCGAAAGAGGTACTCTCTGTATATAGTAGAAGGATATGGAGGTTGGTGACGATGGAGATATGACGTCCCGTCTTTCCACGATTCTCTAGAAAGCGCTCAAAAATCTTCTCGAGTGATGAAACTTGTTGATTCCCTTGCTGGTGGGTCATTGCAGACTTCATCATCTTCCACGATGTGGATTGGGAGATTTCAGGATCAGTAGTTGAGGATGTTTCCTTAGCTCTGGGGATGAGTTTTCTTAGACGACAGATTATCTATCAGAGTCTTGAGATAGGTGCACAACTCTTTCTGTGTTGCCTCCATGTCTGATTCTTGGCAAGAATTTCCTGAACCTTCATGAGATCGGACATGATCGGTGATCTTCTCTGATTTCTTCAGGAGCTTGGCCGAAGAGAGGATTGCTTCCGAGGTTGGTTTGAGTAGGTGTGCTATCACCAGCACCGTTGTTGGAAGCGGGAGTAGTTTCTGGAGTACCACCACTATTGCTAGTGCTAGCATTGTTTGGGTTAGGATTTGTAACTGAGCCTGACCTAAGATCAACCATTTTATGAAAGTTTGAGATTGCAACCGAGAGATTAATCTCCCACTGTGATTTCCAATCTGAAGGTGGGGAAAAACGATTCACTGTTTTTTTATGGAATGGAGAGACGACCATGTGACAGAGGATCCTCAACCGAGCAAACTGCTTTACCTCAAACAGATGCACTGCACGGGAGTGGTTTGAGTTCGAGAGATCAATCTGCAGGACTCCGGCCTAAACCAAGTGAATGGTCGTTCCAGAGTCAATTCGGTCACAAAGAGGGAGATGTCGATCTGTAGGAGGGAAGCTGAGAATTGTGTGGGACCAATGATGATCAAGGATGGTGGATGTGTTGTGGGTTTCTGCAAATTGATGAACTGCTGAGTTGAGTTCTGTAAATAAGTTTCGATCGAGAGAAATTGTGTTTCAGTCATCGGTTTTTGACTTATTTATATTGTTAGAATAGTAAACACATTGATCCCAGTAAGTGTGACGGTTTCTTGAGTGAAAGAGTGGGAAAGTGGGGGATCGTGGTAAAATCAGTTCCATGTCGTGTGGAGCCTTGGTTGATCGTCCACCCACTATTTTGCTAACTCCCTAAACCTCTTGCACGACTTACTCACATTTCTCATCGTGGATGAACACACGTGTTGTAGGCCGCCAGACCAAAACCCTAATTCATATCCCCCATGTGACATGATTGATGTCTCATGAACGTGGAGTCTGCAAAGCAGACGTGTATTTGATTAGTCAGTCATTAACTTGATTAGACAGTGAGTCTAAGTTTTGTTGAATTGAGCATGATTGACGAACGCTCAGTTATTCATGAATTGAACATGTCAGACGTACAGTTCTTGAATGATGTTGATATTGCTCGTCTGAGCAAATATTGTAAATTCGATGATTGTTGAATATTGAGTTGAATCAATATTCAGAGATAAATTACTGAATATTGACAGTTGGATCAATATTCGATCAACTGAGCGAGTATTGATCAATTCGTTAAATTACTGAATATTGACAGTTTGATCAATATTCGAGCAATTGAGCAAGTATTGCTCATTCGATGAATTATTGGTAATGTGACCCAATAAAACATTAATTAAAATATTATTTCTGAAATATTTTAGATGATATTAATCAATTAACAAAATAGGTTTTAGTTGGTAGCCGAGCAACAAGCTGAGCACCAACCCCTTTTTGAATAACAACACCTAATCTGTGGAAAATAAAACTACCAAGACCACTGCCAGCGTCATGGATAACTAAACAATTTTTCAGACGCTTGAAAAAACAAACAATATCATCACTAAGTTCCCCTAAGGTAGTAAAGGCTAGCACACCCAAACCATAACCGTGCGAAGTACATTCATTCAAATATTTAGACCGTTTACGCGAGATTGCTTTGTAGATAGCCTTGCTTGGGACGAAAGTACGAACACCATCATGATTTATATGATTTGCAGAGCATTTGTTCAAAACCCTAATTTTTATCAATTGATGATTTATTGAAAATAGGCCACTGAGTGAAGGAGTGACCAGCTACATCGGATGATGGACGACCATGTAGGGCCCAAGTTCTCGAGCGAGCGTGCACCAAAGTCCTTTGTTGACTGGTTAGTGAAAGGATGATTAAATGCTGGTTCAATCATTTATTATAATAGTGCTCGTCTGAGCATTAAGCGATAAAACCTAATTATGGAGAAGTAAGGGACCGACCAAGAGGGAATAAGACCGGCTCTTGGTGGTCGTGGGACCAGCTGATGGTCGTTTAAGCAAATTCCAAATTTGTTGGAAAGAGTTTGGACCCAATATGAACAATTGAGCAAATTAGGTCAAAACTATAAAGATGTATGAGACCGGCTCCTTGCAAGCCTTAGGGCCGGCCTTGGTTGGTCAAGGAAGCATGCCCGTGTCATCATAATGTACGTGTCTTAGTCCTGAGAGTTTGGGTATTTTCTGGTGTGCGTTTGAGCAATATTTTGGATTTTCAGAAGAGTTTGATCTTTGACTGAAATCCTTGATTTTGCTCGAATGAGCAAGTAAAACTTTGCTCGTTTGATCAATATTTTGAGAATATTAAAATAATAATATTTTAATATTTTTCGTAAATAGCCTAGTCGGTCATGTGACCATTTGACTTTTTGGCTTTTTCATGGTTTGAGCAATATTTGAGAAAATATGAAGAAATCAAGGTTTTTGCTCAAACGAAGGAGTTTCATGAGATGAGGGAAATAATAATTATGAAAACAAGGGATTGCAAAGTGTGACACCGGCCACGGCTAGGGCATGGCCAGCCGGCTAGGTAGCCCGGTCCCGTGACACTTTCCCCTATTTTTATTATTTTTCATCTTTGAAGGAAAATATGGAGAAACCATGAGTTTTGTTCAAACAAGGAAAGTTGCTCGAATGAAGGAGTCTTCATGAGATCATGCAAATAAGAAAATAAGAAAAATAAAGGTAGAGGCGTGGGTGACCGACCACGACGGCATGACCGGCCGGCCGGTGGGCCTGGTCCCTAGATACCTCTTATTATTTATTATTTTCTCTCTCATATTTTGTGTGGGTTTCCTCGTTTGTCCATATTTTGAATGCTCGCTGGTGCATTTGGGTGACGTTCGTGCATCATCGTTGAGTACACTGCACTATTTTCTTGGGGCTTACTCAGTGATAGTCCGGACGCCCGATTGTTGAGTAATTATTACTAATTCATGAAATTCAGCGGAGAATGGTTCATGAAACAGAGTAATAAAATGAATTGTGTATCTATTACTAATCCATGGAATTCAGCCGGGGTATTCAAGGAACAGAGTAATGAGATAAAGTGGTTATCTATTACTAATCCATGAATCCATCCGGGGGATTCAGGTAACGGAGTAATGAGATATAATAGATTATTTTCTAGGAATTCAGTGGATGAATGTCACGATAGAATTAATCTATTTGCAGAATCGAGATATGAGGTAGTTGAAGCAACATATTCGTTCTGAGGGGTGTATATTCAGGGAACAACAAACGACGTGACGTCTTGAAGGCATTAAGCCCTCAAACAAACAATTATGTCTAGAGAGCCGCCTGAATCTATACAAGGTCTCTCTACATAGTCAGCGAACAACGTGCAGCGTCGACGTCCTGAAGGCATTAAGCCCTCTAACAAACAATTATGTCTAGAGAACCGCCCAATCATTATTCTATGTAGAGGTGGGTCTCTCTATGTAATCAGGGAACAACGAGCAGCGTGACGTCCTGAAGGCGTTAATCCCTCTAACATAATTATGTTTAGAGAACCCCCCAATCATTTGGTTCTACATAGAGGTATGATGAAATAAATGTGTGTAGCATCGAACGCTCAGCTGGAGGCCTTTCGAGAAATATATTCATCATTGCTATGATAGGAATGCTCACTCAGTCAGAGATCATGAAACGGTTCATGGATTGTGAAACATGAATCGTCACATGCGCTCCTGAAGCCGGGTCAGAAACATGCAGTATCATGATTTTACGATTTTAACCTTTGTCAAAAATCCACCATCAACAGTGTGGTATTATTTTTTATTTTATTTTTTTATCCAATTCATGGGGTTTACGCAGCCGAACCGACAAAAGCCCATCAGGGTATTATAAAGAGTACGCGTACTCCCTTTATCCTTCTTCTTCCTTATCGTTCACGAACAAGAATTGAAGTCGTGCCTAGGGTTACGGAACCGTGCGATGTACTTTTGAATTGGATATTTGTTCTTCAAAATTTTTGTTATTCTACTCTTTAATAGCAAGAAGTCTTGTCAAGAAGGAGTTGTATTGAGAAATTATCTACAAATAAGCTCTACAAGTAAGATCCATCATCTCCTTCTACTTTGAATTTACTATATTTGGCAAGAATTATGGGAAGACCTAATGGTGATAATAAGCTAAGAGAGATTTTAAGGATGTCTATACACCAAATCTCAAAGATAAAGATGAAAGAATCATCTTTGTTAATGAAGATTGTTATAAGACCTATGTGAAAATTTCTACTAGAGATATTATCCTAGAGAATAAATTGGAAGAAGTTTTTTTTTTTTTTTCCTGATCAGACAACAGCAGGAATTGATCCCCTAACCTATCACTTGGGAGTTCAACCCCTAGCCAACTGGGCTAATCCCAGTTGGTTAGGAAGAAGGGTATGTTCTTTGTGATGATTTATCCTGTTTTGAGAAGTACCATCTTTGTGACATCTTTAATGGTTTTGGTGAAGAATTTGACACACTTACAAGAGTATTTTATGCTAACATATTTGATGTTGATCTTGAAAAGTTGTGCTTTAAGACCATGATTGGAAGATACAAGATTGAAGTGGATTGAGAATTAATTTTAAGAATCACTAATCTTCCCATGGATAATTTTTGTTTTCCTAAACCAAAGGGAGAAAAGCCGTCTTGTGAAACCATTTCTTATTACCTTTGTGAAAAAGTTTTGATTGAAAAGATGGAAAGTTTCCTACCAAAGATCTCGATATGCTTTTTAAAGTCTTTGGAAAGTTTGGTATTCCAAACATTTAGCCCTCCACGGTAGAAGATTCTCGTTGGACTCGTGACTTTGCAAAGTTAGTCTATTTTCTTGAAATGGGTACACATGGTCTTGATATATGCGGATGGATTATTCAAAAAATGGTGACAATGACCTTATCCAACAAGAAATTGGGATTTCCTTGCCTCATCGAACAAATTTTTCGAGAATTCTCCATTGATTCAATTGGAAACTTAATAGGAACTCCTACCGTAGTTCGTAGAAGTACTTTCAAACGTATGAGAATGAACGAGCAAAAGAAAAAGGGTATCTATTTCACCTCTTGACGGTTCTTGTGTTCATACAACCTTGAGTTTTATTCAACAAATTCATAGGGATATTTGTAAGATAAACTCCAAGATAAAAGGTGTGCAAGAAAAACTATGTGTGCTTGCTACAAAATTACCCGACATCAAGGATGAAATAGATAATATTCAAGCTTCTTTGGGTGATTCCGATGATGAAGATAATGAGTAGCCCTTTTCACCTTATGCTTCTTTTGTAAAAATTACTAGGAAACTTCTTGTGAGAATTTATTCTTATGTTCAAGAAGGATAACTAGGGTTTAGTATAGCATATTTTGTGAGTATACAAGCTATTTCCAATGATTTTCATCTTGCATGTTTTTAGCTTTATTTATAAATTCTAGAGTTTTTGGAAGATGAACTTACATAATTTAATCATTATTGGTTTTATGTATCGCAAAGTCTTATGATATATATGCGTCCTTTACTTTTTGTGAATTGAACTGATATCTCATATATGCTCAAAAGTTAAATCTATTAATTTTTTTGAACTAAAACTATAATAAGCTTTGTGAGAATTTTCGCAATATTGATCTACTCGTGGTCACACTCTTGTGTAATTACTGCATTATCAAACTCCGTAAATTTTTTTTATGTTGAGTCATATCGATTAAGTTGTCTCCTTGTTCGTAACTGGCATTGAGATTAATTTATGTCGATGTTTAAGACACAAATCCACGTGACTTGTTAATGTCCGACAAAATCCTTCTTTTTTTGTTAAAGTAAGGTCACTCATGTTGTTCTTCTGGGAATGACATCAAATAGGGGAGAGTTCTTTATGAACCTGTGCTTAATTTATAAATCTTTGTGGGGAGAGTGGATGCGGAATATATAGGGGATGCTTTGTATCTTAAATCTCCTAGATGAGACACTAAGTATTTTATACTTTGTGATATCATCTAAATTAAAGTTGATATGCGATTAGTCTTGAAGTATCTTTTGATAGAATTTATTATGATCCCATCGTTTTCGTACCTTTTCCAATTTTTATTGACAAAAGGGGGGAGAACTAATTAGTAGTTTCGCACTAGATACATATGGTTTACGGATCATTATGTAAGGGGGAGTGAATCAACATCTATAGGCTTCACCTATTATTCAAAATATGTAACTATTGACTAAGGGGGAGAAACATATCACCGTAGTATTATTTCGAAGTTGTGATACAATTGAACTTTGGAGAAGATAATAATACTTTGTTTCCATATAACAATGATTGAGAATATTTGTTTTTAAACTTGTTATCGCTACAGATCTTCAACAACAACGATGCTGAGTTGAACACACTCAGAATCATTGGCAACTTGAAGTAACGAAGAATTCAAGGAGTTGGAGAACTAAGGAAATCAAGCATGATGGATTCCAGAGTTTTTGAAGCTTTATTTTTTAATCCATATGTATTGATAGTTTTATCACTAAAATTGACAAAGGGGGAGATTGTTAGAGCATTGCTCGGTCGAACTCACAAGTATTACTATCTTAAGCCTGTTGTCAAATTTAGTTGATCAATACTATATCTTAATTTATAGTCTACATTTAGTCAAATCTCGGATTAGGATAAAAGTGTGTAGTTGTGTACCAGACATCATTGCGTTCTACCATTTGAAGGCAAATATCAACCGAAGCTTTTGGAGAACTTCATCAACAAAAGGTAAGTGAAGACTGAACTACCTATTACTCAAGTTTTCACCTTTCTATCTATGAGACAATATCGCATGACTAAATTGGACTTTACATCCACAACAAAGATTTCGAAACAAGTTTGTCTTATTAATTATTCTCGAAATATGTTGACTAAGCTTAAGAACATTTGTTCATACTTGATGAATTTGGTTAAAAACAATTTATTGTTTTTGACCTGAATCATGATTCAAGTTAATCATTTGAAAATAGCGTGGAACAGTGATATGTGTCATTGATGTTATTCGGGAATGTTTCAAATTGATTATTAGATAGATGTAGAACTATTGTAAATCTAGATACAAGACAGTACACATACCAACTTACATATTGACGCAACTGTTATAGGTCCGGAGCCGTAGTACATGTACCCAGTACACGTACCGGTGTAGATATAGTTCGGCAACGACTTTTTCTACACATACCAAGTATGCAAACCCCAAAAGTTATGTTAACTCGTGAACTCAGGATGGTACACATACCTAGTATGCATACTGAAAAAGTTCCGTGGACTCCTGAACTCATTTTGTCTTAAGGGTATACAAATCCAGAACACGTACCATGACAAAATAACTCACGAAATTGAAGTAAGTACACGTACTTACCTTGTCGAATGTTTTCAGATGCATCAGAATTAGTTCTATGAGATAATCGACATTTGAACAACTCTCTAAAAAACACATTTACTTGATCGCATTATAATCTATGGTTGTGACTCAAGATTAAAGTCTTAAAGTGTTATATGAAAATAGTTAAGCTTATAGTTCGTCTGGCTAGTTTCAGATAACCTTTCGTGAACAAGTCATTGTACACGGTTCGGTTAGGTTCATCCTAACCAGAGTGTATATTTTGTTATATTAATCTCAAGTCAAGTTTTTATTTAACGGTGAATATTGATTGCTTGATTCCAAAGCTACCTTAGCTTAAATCTAAAGCAACCTTTATCTTGAAAGTATATATAAGGAGAACCTCAAGCAACTGGGATTTTGGAATCCCTGATACTACTCTTGCGTGTCCTAGTTGTAAACTAGAGTCTTCCTCTCCTTTAAACCTTTTTAGGTTGAGCGACTAAAAAGATTTCGCTTAGGGATTCGTGAAGCCAGGTCCGACTATCTTTATCTTGATAGTTCTTGTATCCTGATCTTGCTACTGATGGTTGAGTCTCACTCTGATCAGGAGAAATAGAAAAAAAAAATCACAAAGTTTCTTCGTCTCAGACTTTGTGATTCCACAAGTATATTCCTATATAACGATTCTTTGTTGAAATCAGAGTAGGTATTACTTGTTGTTAGAGCACTGCTCGGTCGAACTTGCAAGCGTTGCTATCTCAAGCTTGTTTGTCAATATTAGTGATCAAAATGATAAGTCTTGATTTCTAGTCTACTTATAGTGATGTCTCGGACTAGGATAGATTGTGTAGTTGAGCATTAGACTTCACGGCGTTATCAATTGAAGATGAAGAACTACTAAGGCGAGCTTGTGGAACTTCATCAACAAAAGGTATATGGACACTAAAACTCTTCTATCACTTGGAAGGTTTATTTCTACTCTATATCCTATATTGAGACATAAATCTTATTACTATATAGTTTTCGATTATGCACATTTGAGATTTCGAACTGAGTTTAACTCGCTTATATATTTCTCGAAATATGTGTTGGTAAGATTTCGCTTCAACCAAGTTCATCTTATATTCTTGACGAAAGTCAAAAGATGATCATGTGAAAATCGCCAAGTAATTAACATCTTACATGGTTTGTGTGATATAATCATTTGGTGTAGACTTGGAATGTTTCGTTATGATTATTTCAATAACTTGAAAATTGCTTTGACGCTAATAGTTTGTGAAAACGGCTATTGTCATCCTCTAAGAAAGTTTCAATGATTGAAATAAGAGTTTAGAACACTTAACCAACATTGGATTATAAACATGTTGTGCACTCTTGCATATATGTGATCCATGTCCGAGAACCATAGTATGCATACCCGTATGCGTACCTGTTGGTTTGAGAAGTCCGGGAACCTAAGTGCGCGCACCCGTACGCATAATGGCGTAGGCTTATGACCAGAAATTTCTGCTGGGTTTGGAGGTATGCGTACCCGTTCGCATACTGGCGAAAACCAAACTTGGTCCGGCTATTCAAGTATGCGTACCCGTTTGCATACTTGAGTGGTTAAAGTTCTAAAATCAGTTGTGACATGAACAAATACATTTATATAATAGGGATGCATTCTTTGCAAACCGTGGCTATAATGTTCATGAATTGATTCAAGTGAATCAAACCGATTTTGCTCCAATTTTGTTCTTGTATACTTTTATGAGAATATAGAAATTGAACTACTCTTTAACTAGTTTCATTTGAGTCATTTGAACTAGTTATGGTTGAGATGAATAAGGTTGATATGAGAGTGTTCATATAGCTAACCTCGGTTAACTACGGTTGAGCCAACATGGTGTACACGTTTAGGTACGACTAGATAAACCTAAATGAGGGTGTATTTCATTTTTGTATAACAAGCTAAGTTTGATCTAACGGTTGAAAGATATTAGCTTGAATCTAATCAGGATTTCATCTAACGGTGAATATGGAATGATTTGTTACTAAGGTGACTTAGATTGCAAACCCTGATTTGAAAACTATATAAAGGATAACTCTAGCAACTGGGAAACCTAATCCCCACACCTTCTGTATGATACTAGTTGCGACTAGAGTCGATTCTCCTTTAACCTTAGGTTTTTTACGAAACCTTGTAGGTTAACGACTTCAAGACTTTATTGGGATTGTGAAGCCAAACCAAACTATTTTCTCTATAGTTGCATGTTCTGATCTTACTTTTACTATCGTGATTGAGTATTATCTTCGCTAAGATTTGCTTGAGATTTATCTCTGATAGGTAAGATTAAAAGTAGTCACAAACATCTTCGTCTCATCGTTTGTGATTCCACAAAATCTTGTTTCGTTAATCGATTAAGATTATTGTGAGGTGATTGATATTTCTAGGCTGTTCTTCGGGAATATTATTCTGGTATATCAATTGGTTCCTTTTCACCTTGATTTATCAAAAGACGGAACAAAACTCGTAGGTATTTCTGTGGGAGACATATTTATCTATTTTAATAGACATTTCTGTGTGAGATAAATTTGTTTATCAAGTTTTCGACTTTGGGTCGTAGCAACTCTTGGTTGTGGGTGAGATCAACTAAGGGAATCAAGTGCGTAGAATCCTGCTGGGGTTCAGAGACGTAAGGAGTGAAACTGTACCTTGATCAGTGTTAGGGCTCAACTACATTCCAGTACGAAGTTCATTGGTAGTAGGCTAGTGTTTGTAGCGGCTTAATACAGTGTGATGTTCAAAACTGGACTAGATCCCGGGGTTTTTCTGCATTTGCGGTTTCCTCGTTAACAAAACTTCTGGTGTCTGTGTTATTTCTTTTTCGCATTATATTTTGTTATATAATTGAAATATCACAGGTTATGTATTGAATCGATCAATTGGGAAATCCAACCTTTGGTTGTTGATTGAAATTGATTGATCCTTGAACATTGGTCTTTGGTATCGTTTAAGTTATTTCTCTTATATTCAATCGGGCTCGCAAATTTCTATTTGCTGATTGCAGATTGAATTGAGAGGTTGAGATATAAAACTCTTTGATATACTTTTCTCTAGATTGAGTCTGATCGTCTAGTTGATTCTCTTGATAAATATTGGAGTTTGTCTATTCAGATTGCCAAAGAAAATATTAGGTGTGGTTGTTATACCCCCGGTTTTTCAATTGGTATCAGAGTAGGCAAACACGTTTAAGACCTCATAAGTCTGTGTTTGTAGCAATATGATCTATGTGAACCTAAGAAGTATCTCTCAAATGAACGCACATAGAGATGTTTTCCAAAACTTCTGATTATGCCAAAATCTTGGTTTTTCCTCAAAGGATAACTCCTTAGTAGATTCTTCTGAATCCCGAGGGAAAAGAAACAAAATTGACACCGTGTCTGTTAGAGCACTGCTCGGTCGAACTCGCAAGCGTTGCTATCTCAAGCTTGTTTTTCAAGTTTAGTTGCCAAAAATATAAGTTTTGATTTTTAGTCTACTTATAGCTAAGTCTCGAAATAGGATAGTAAGTGTAGTTGAGCTCTAGACTCCACGACGTCCATCATGCAAAGACGAAGAACTACTCAAGGAACTGGTGGAACTTCATCGACTAAAAGGTATGTGGAGACTTGAACTTATCTATCACTCAAAAGTCTATCTATTTTATATCCTATCTGGAGATAAAAGTCGTATCGCTATATAGACTTCGATTATACACATTTGCTATTTCGAGCCGAGTTTATCTCGCTTATCTATTTCTCGAAATATGTGTTGGTAAGCTTTCGCTTTGGCTAAGTTCATCTTTACTCGTGACGAAAGTCATGTTGATCATTTCAATTTCTTGAAAATCGCTTTGATGAAAAATAGTTTCTGAATAACAACTATATAACATCCTCTAAGAATGTTTCAATGATTGAAATGAGAGTTTAGAATATATAACCTTGAATGGATATAACCATTGTATGTGAACTCATGCTTGTGTAAGTCCAAAATCCTTGAACCAAAGTATGCGTACTATCGGAAGTTCACATCCCGTGAATTTTTGCTGGAGTTTGTGAACCAAAAACAAGCTCAATCCGGGTACTTAAGTATGTTTACCCGTATGCGTACTTAAGTGGGTTATTTTCCAAAAACGGTTTATTCCTGAACTAAGACATTTATAAATTAAGGAGTGTAATCTTTGCAAACCGTGGCTATAATGTTCATGAATCGATTCGAGTGAATCAAAATCGTTTTTGCTTTGATTGTGTCTTGTATACCTCTATGAGATCTAAGCAATTGAACAACTCTCTAACTAGTTCATTTTAGTTATTTGAACTAGTTATGGTGAAGATGAATAAGGTTGATATGAAAGTGATCATATGGCTAACCATTGGTTAACTAGTGTTGAACCAACTGTTAGAGCATTGCTCGGTCGAACTCGCATACGTTGCTATCTCAAGCATGTTTGTCAATGTTAGTGATCAAAAATATAAGTCTTGATCTCTAGTCTATTATAGCTAAGTCTCGGACTAGGATAGAAAGTGTAGTTGAGCTCAAGGACTTCATGGTGATTCATCATACAAGTAGAAGAACTAATCAAGGAACCGGTGGAACTTCTCGACAAAAAGGTATGTGAAGACTTCAACTTATCTGTTACTTAAAAGTCTATCTACTCTATCTCCTACTTTTTGAGAAAAAAAGTAGTATGCTATTTATATAGACTTAGATTATACACATTTGGTATTTCGAGCCGAGTATACCTCGCCTATCTATATCTCGAAATATGTATTGGTAAGCTTTTCGCTTCGACCAAGTTTATCTTTACCTAGTGACGAAATTCATGATATGTTTCAATCATCTTGAAAATTGCTTTGACAAGAAATGGTGTAACAACTATATAACGTCCTCTGAGAATGTTTCAATGATTTAAATGAGAGTTTAGATTACATAACCAATGATGGACATAAGCATTATTGTGGAAACACATTTATGTATAAGTCTTATTCCTTGAACCAAAGTTTGCGAACTTTGTTGATCTAGAGAAACCAGAAGAATGGCTTGTTTCCAAGTCCGCGAACTCAGTCCTCGAACTGCCGAACTTCTCATCCCGAGATTTTCTGCTGGGGTTTGTAAATTCTGTCGGTTACTTAAGTCCGCGAACCTAGTGTGCGAACTTAAGAAGGTTATATATCTGAAGATGATTTCTGAACTTAAACTTTAAAAAGACTAAGGAATGCAGTTTGCAAACTGTGGCTATAAAAGTTCATGAACCGATTCAAGTGAATCAAATCATCTTTGCTTCAATTGTGTCTTGCGTAGTTACATAATATTTCCTTGCAATTGAACAACTCTTTAACTAGTTCATTTGAGTCATTTGAACTAGTTATGGTGAAGAAGAACATGGTTGATATGAAATGCTCATATGGCTAACCTTTTGGTTAACTATTGTTGAACCAACAATGTACACGTTTGGGTACGATTAACAAACCTAGAAACGTGCAGTTCATTTGTGTATAACAAGCTAAGATTTCGATCTAACGGTTGAGAAATATTAGCTTGAATCTAAATCAGGTTTTCATCTAATGGTGAATATTGATTGCTTTGTTACCAAGGCAAAACCCTGATTTGAAAGACTATATAAATGAGACATCTAGTATTGTGCAAAACTAATCCCCACACCTTACGTGTGATACTAGTTTGCGTACTAGAGTCGGTTCTCCTTTAACTTTTGGTTTTATTTTTCTAAAACCAGGTTAACGACTTAAAGACTTCATTGGGATTGTGAAGCCAGGCCGATACTAATTTTATCGTAGTTGTGTGATCTGATCTTGCATCTTCTATCGTACGAGTACAATCAGATTGATTGGCTTGAGATTTGATATCTCTGATAGTCAAGATATAAAAAGTAATCACAAACATCTTCGTCTCATTGTTTGTGATTCCACAACATCTTGTTTCGCTACCATACGATTAAGATTGTTGTGAGGTGATTGATTAATCTAGGCTGTTCTTCGGGAATATAAGACCGGATTATCAATTGGTTCCTGTTCACCTTGATTATTATCAAAAGAAGGAAAAAAAATTTAGGGTTTTTATGTGGGATACAGATTGATCCTTTGATAGACTTGTCTGTGTGAGACAGATTTGTTTATTGTCAAAGCCTGCGATTTTGGGTCGTATCAACTCTTAGTTATGGGTGAGATCAGCTAAGGGAATCAAGTGCGCGGTATCCTACTGGGATCAGAGGCGTAGGGATTACAACTGTACCTTGGATCAGCGGGAGATTGATTGGGGTTCAACTACAGCCCAGTCCGAAGTTAGCTTGGAGTAGGCTAGTGTCTGTAGTGGCTTAATACAGTGTGTGTTCAATCTGGACTAGGTCCTGAGGTTTTTCTGCATTTGCGGTTTCCTCATTAACAAAATTTCTGGTGTCTGTGTTATTTCAATTTCCATATTATATTGTTTTATCTTTATCATTGAAATAATACAGGTTGTGCGTTAGTTCAATCAATTGGAGAATCCAACCTAACGGTTGTTGATTGATATTGATTGACACTTGGATATTGGTCTTTGGTACCATCCAAGTTATTCCTTGTATTTGATTAGTACTCGCAGTTTCTGTTTGAGAAAATCAAATCAAGAGAGAGATACAAACTCGTTGATATACTTTTAATTGATTGAGTCTTGTTGATTCTCTTAAAAGTATATTCGAGTTTGTCCATACAGATTGCTAAGAGAAATATTGGGTGGTGTTGTTAGACCCTCGCTTTTTCAATTGGTATCAGAGCCGGCAAACACCTTAAAGCTAATAAGTTTGTGTTTGTTCGTTCCTTAAAACTTGTCCCATGAGAAATTTCTTTGGAAAACTTGCTCTTGGCATCTGTAGCGCACGCCAGATTTCCTTAAAGATTGTTTAAATATTATTATGGCTAAAACCTCTTGGGTCTCATGATAATCTTACTTCATCTAAAAGGGAAGATTTAGATGTTAAGAATCAATCAGAAGGAAAAAATAAAAAGAAGGAAATATTGAGAAAACGCTCGACACGCTCAAGGATATGGAACCTCACTAGATTAACTCTTGATCTCTTTGAGGAATACTATCGTGGTGGATCAATTGATAAAGATCTATTCAAAGCTTTCGAAGGCGTTTTTAAATTCTTAGAAAAACTTAAATCTGTTAAGTCTAAGAATCGTTCCGTAAAGGGTTCTGTATGTGTTGAATCTGTTAATACTATGCAACCCAGGAATCGGAGGTATCCTCCTTCTAGCCAGAACAAACGAAGGATAGAAAGCTCTAAATGCCCTGACTATCATCATTACTTTGATTATACTACAGGGACTATCACACATATCAACCAAAAATATCGCATGAGAATCCCTCTGCGCATTATGCCTCTTGGTAACAATGATGGCAATTCCCCATTTGTATATATCTTGGAATGGGGCAAGAAAATGGTTTGAGTTGTGTACAGTTTTGATATTGTGTTTAAACATCATTTTTAGCTTTCTATTGCATCTGTTGTCGTTCACATGTGTGTTGTCACGGAATGCATAACCTTTGATGTGCAAATGGCTAAGGAAATCCCATATTTCTTATATGGGTCTCGGTTTATGAACGGGTCCAAGCCCATTTGTGGCCTTATAAAGAAGAAGTCCGTGCACCCTAGTCTTCTTCATCACCCGTACGCGTACGTGAACCTCTAGGGTTTTGTGTGTTTCCTCCACTGAAGCTTCATTGGAAAAATTGAAAGAAAGGGTGTTCAAGATTCAATCCAAGTAAGTATTTTTCTCTTGATCCTTTCATTTTTCTAGTCCCATGATGAATTCTAGAAGCAATAAAAGGAGCTCTAAAAACCCAAAAACCTCTAGCTTGAATTCTTCTTGTGACCAAAACTCTCTTAGAATTAGGCTTGTGGATGATTCTTGTGTTAGAGTGTTTGATAAGATTGCTTCAAAAGGTTTCATCCTAGAAAAGAAATTGGATTTTTCTAGTGGGCATGAAGAGGATTTGGTATGCTTTAAAAAATTCAAGCTTGGAAATATCTTTGATGGTCTTGGTCAAGGGTTTGATTCTCTTATAAGGATTTTCTATGCCAATATTCATGATGTTGACTACAACAAGATGGAATTCAAATCCATGATTGGTAGAGAAAGGTTTCTCGTTGATAGAGAATTAATTTCAAGGATTTCCAAAATCCCGTTGGGGAACGTACGACTTCCTAGACCAAGTGATGAACGTCCATCTTGTGATGATATCTCGGTTGGGCTTTGTGGCAAGAAGGTCGTTTGGAGTCAAGGAAAGTTCTCTACTAATGATCTTAGTATTGCTTTGATGGCTTTTGGAAAACTTGGTATCCCCAATCTTTGTCCCTCCACAATTGAAAAATCTTGGTGGAGTCACGAGTTTGCGGAATTGGTCTATTTCCTTGATTCGGGTATTTCAAGTCTCAATATTTGTGGTTTCATTATCTCTCAAATTATTTTGATGACTTCACCCGTCAATATGTTGGGTTAACCTTGATTGATTAGTCAAATTTGTCGTGATCGTGGGTGTGATTCAATTGGCAACTCTCTTGGGGTCCCCAAACCGGTTCGTCCGTGTAGCTTTAGGCGCATAAGGGAAACTGCTTGCAAGCGACAAAGAATCGCTTCTCTTGATTTTAGTGACCCTACTACCATGAGCCTTCTTCAAAAAATTCATAAAGGTGTGTGTAAGGTTGATTCAAGAGTGAAGTGTGTTCAAGAACAATTGTCTTTGGTTGCAACGAAGTTTCCCGAGATCGAGGAAGAATTGAACACAATTAAAGCATCTTGGAGTATCTCTGATGAGGAAGAAGATGAGTAACGTGTGTTTTTGTTGCCTAGTATGTCTTCTTTTTGGTTTAGTTGGAAGAATAAATAGTGCTTTGAATAGCAATGATTGTGACTACACATAGCTATTATTTTTCATCTTCTTGTTTTATTTTTAAGGTTTATTGGTTTTAAATTCTAAAAATATTTGGAGGATAATGTTTTTGCAGTATTAATCTTTATGATTTTTGATATTGCAACTTTTTATGGGATATGTATGTTTGCGTCCGTGAACTTGAAGGTCCCATACTTTGTCAAAAGTAAAGTCGTTCGTGTTCGGTATTCACGTACTGGTAAAAGGATGAATGGACTTTTGACAAATACAAAAGTTAAGCCTATATTGTCAATTATGTTGATGGAAGATAGGTTAAAATCTTTTGTTTTCAACGATTATGTCTATTATTGTTGTTATGAAAATAATGATTGAAGATAGAATGAATCCTTGTGTATTTCGCAGTATTGATCATCCATGATCCATATTCGTATGTATTACTGTGAGGCTCTGTAATGTGTCTTAGGTTGAGAACGATACAACCAAGTTGATTATTTTTGATTAGCTTTGTTGGTTGTTCCGTAAGGTACTTTATGTTGAGCATTTTGAACTAAATTAATCATCTTGTTTGGTTATTTAGTTATTGCTCCGTAAGTTTTCTTATGTCGAGCAAAACAATTGACAATTAAATTGATTACTTTTGTAATTAGTTTGGTTGTGTATTCCAATTAGATTAATTTTTGGTTCTCTTGTAATTAATCTAGTTGAGTATTTTTTGTGTCTCCATGAGTTCTTATGTTGAGCACAAACAATTGAATTGATCACTTTTTGTGTTTAATTTGATTGCGTATACCGATTAAATTAATCACGGGTTTTACTTGTGATTAGTGTTAGAGCATAGCTCGGTCGACCTCGCATGCGTTGCTATATCAAGCATGTTTGTCAATGTTAGTGATCAAAACTATGAGTCTTGATTTTTAGTCTATTATAGCTAAGTCTCGGACTAGGATAGAAAAGTGTAGTTGAGCTCAAGGACTTCATGGCGATTCATCATACAACGATGAAGATCTTCTCAAGGAACCGTGGAACGTCATCAACAAAAAGGTATGTGGAGACTTGAACTTATCTATCACTCAAAAGTCTATCTATTCTATCTCCTACTTCTTATGAGACAAAAAGTCGTATGTTATATAGACTGGATCATACACATTTGACATTTCGATCTGAGTATTCACTACATATGTTTTTCTCGAAATGTGTGTTGGTAAAGCGTCTCGCTTTGATCAAGTTTATCTTCACCTAGTGACGAAAGTTATGAAAAGTTTCAATTACTTTGAGAATTGCTCTGACGTGAAACGGTTTGTGAATAACGTCCATATAACGTCCTCTGAGAATGTCTCAATGGTTGGAATGAGAGTTTAGATTACATAACCATGTATTCCTTAATCCGAAGTTTTCAAATTTTGTTGATTGAGAGAAACCGGAGGAATTGGCTTTGCTAAGTCCGCGAACTCAGTTTGCGAACTCAGTCCGCGAACTGATGGAAGTTCTCTTGACGAGAATTTCTGCTGGGATTTTCCAAAAACTCGTTTGCGTGTTTAGTCCGCGAACTGGCGGAAGTCTCTTTGCCGAGATTTTCTGCTGAGTTTGGAAAACTCTGCCGGTTTCCTTAAGTCCGCGAACTTGTTTGTGAGCTTAAGTGGTTATGATCTAAAGATGTGCTCTGAACATGAAACTTAACTTACTAAGGAATGCTTTATGCAAACCGTGGCTGTAAAGTTCATGAGCCAATTCAACCGAATCGAATCATCTTTGTTTCAATTGTGTCTTGTGCAGTTACATAAGATCTCATAGCAATTGAACAACTCTTTAACTAGTTCATTTGAGTCAATTGAACTAGTTATGGTGAAGAAGAACTAGGTTAATATGAATTGCTCATATGGTTAACCTTTTGGGTTACTATGTTGAACCAACATACACGTACACGTTTGGGCATGGTTTTCACAAACCCAGTAAACGTCTACCCAAGTGTGTGTGACAAGCTAAGTTTTCGATATAACGGTTGAGAAATATTAGCTTGAATCTAAATCAGGTTTTCATCTAACGGTGAATATGGATTGCTTTGTAACTAAGGCAAAACCATGATTTGAAGGCTATATAAAGAAGACATCTAGCATTGTGCAAAACTAATCCCCACACGTCCGTGTGATACTAGTGCGCTCTCTAGAGTCGATTCTCCTTTAACCCTTTGGGTTTCTTCTCTAAAACCAGGTAAACGACTTAAAGACTTCATTGGGATTGTGAAGCCAGACCGATACTACTTTTATCGTAGTTCTGTGATCTGATCTTGCATCTTCTATCATACGAGTAAAATATATTGATTGGATTGAGATGGTGAGAGTTCTTCGATAGGAAAGATAAAGAAGTCACAAACATCTTCGTCTCACTGTTTGTGATTCCTCGAAAAACCGCTTGTGTAGTCAAGAAGGATTGTTGAGAGGTGATTGATTAATCTAGGCTGTTCTTCGGGAATATAAGACCGGATTATCAATTGGTTCCTGTTCACTTTGATTTTATATCTTAAGACGGAACAAAACCTAGATTTTTTCTGTGGGAGACAGATTTATCCTTTGATAGACTTTTCTGTGTGAGACAAATTTGTTTATTATCAAGTCTGCGATTTTGGGTTGCAGCAACTCTTAGTTGTGGATGAGATCAGATAAGGGAATCATGTGCGCAGTATCATGCTGGGATCAGAGCCGTAGGAGTACAACTGTACCTTTAATTAGTGGGAGAGATTGGGGTTCAACTATAGTCCAGTCCGAAGTTAGCTTGTAGTAGGCTAGTGTTTGTAGCGGCTTAATACAATGTGTATTCAATCTGGACTAGGTCCCGGGGTTTTTCTGCATTTGTGGTTTCCTCGTTAACAAAACTTCTGGTGTCTGTGTTATTTCTTTTCCGAATTATATTTTATATAATTGAAATAATACAGGTTGTGCGTTAAGATCATCAATTGGAAATCCAACCTTTGGTTGTTGATTGATATTGATTGTTCCTTGGATATTGGTCTGTGGTACCGTCCAAGTTATTCCTTGTATTTGATAAGGACTCGCTATTGTTTTTAGCTTGAGTAAAAATCAAATCAAGAAAGAGATATTAAATCCTTGAGATACTTTAATCTAGATTGAGTCTGACTGTCTAGTTGATTCTCTAGCAAAGTATTTCGGAGTTAGTCCATACAGATTGCTAAGAGAAATATTGGGTGGTGTTGTTAGACCCACACTTTTTCAATTAATTTGTTTGAGTTTTTGGATATAAAAAAAATCATTCTTATGGTATTTGGTGTCCAATAAAATCCTTATTTTCTTTCGAAATTAAGGTCGCTCTTGTTGTTCTTTCGGGAATGACATCAAATGGGGGAGAGTTCTTTTGAACTTGTGCTTAATGGTCATATCGTGAGGGATGTGCGGTTGTGGAATTTTTGAGGGGTTATCTTGTATCTTTAAACTCCTTGATGAATGCTATTAGATTCGGCTATATGATTGCATCTAAATAAGATGATGTGTGTTCTTTCTTTTTAGTCATGAAATGTCTCTTACGGAAATTTCATTATGATCCCGTTCTTGTACCTTTGCCAATTTTTTTGACAAAAAGGGGAGAATTAATATGTAGTTCACACTACAAATACATATGGTCTTCGGGTCATTATGTAAGGGGGAGTGGTTTCCATGTTAGATGGAGTATTGACTAAGTGGGAGTGATACATATCACCGTAGTATTATTGTTGAAATTGTGATACAATTGAACTTTGATGCTGTGTAATAATATTATGACACTGTATAACAATGATCGAGACCGATGCTTTCTCATTGTTATAGCTACGGATCTTCAACAGCGGTGATGCTAAACTTACAACCTTTGGGATCATTGGAGTACTTGGAAGTGACGAAGATTTCGAGGAATGTTGAAGATTAGACATGTGGAATAGGATCTACTTAAGCTTCTTTATCTTCTGTGTATTCCATATGTATTGATAGTTTTGTCACTAAAATTGACAAAGGGGGATATTTTTAGAGCATTGCTCGGTCGAACTCGCATCGTTGATATCTCAAGCATGTTTGTCAATGTTAGTGATCAAAACTATAAGTCTTGATCTCTAGTCTATTATAAATAAGTCTCGAACTAGGATAGAAAGTGTAGTTCAGCTCAAGGAATTCATGGAAATTCATCATACAAGTAGAAGAACTGCTCAAGGAACCGGTGGAACTTCTCGACAAAAAGGTATGTGAAGACTTGAACTTATATGTCACTCAAAAGTCTATCTACTCTATCTCCTACTTCTTGAGACGAAAATTCGTATGCTATATATATAGACTTAGATTATACACGTTTGGTATTTCAAGCCGAGTATACCTCGCCTATCTATATCTCGAAATATGTGTTGGTAAGATTTTCGCTTCGACCAAGTTTATCTTTACCTAGTGACGAAAGTCATGATATGTTTCAATCATATTGAAAATTGTTTTGACGAGAAATGGTGTAACAACTATATAACGTCCTCTAAGAATGTTTCAATGATTGAAATGAGAGTTTAGATTACATAACCAATGATGGACATAAGATTGTTGTGGAAACACATTTATGTATAAGTCATATTCCTTGAACCAAAGTTTGCGAACTTTGTTGATCAAGAGAAACCGGAAGAATGGCTTGTTGCCAAGTACGCGAACTGCCGAACTTCTCATCCCGAGATTTTCTGCTGGAGTTTGTAAACTCTGTCGGTTGCTTAAGTCCGCGAACCTAGTGAGAGAACTTAAGAAGGTTATATATCTGAAGACGATTTCTGAACTTAAACTTTAAAAAGACTAAGGAATGCAATTTGCAAACCGTGGCTATAAAAGTTCATAAACCGATTCAAGTGAATCAAATCATCTTTGCTTCAATTGTGTCTTGTGCAGTTACATAAGATTTCCTTACAATTGAACAACTTTCTAACTAGTTCATTTGAGTCATTTGAACTAGTTATGGTGAAGAAGAACATGGTTGATATGAAATTCTCATATGGCTAACCTTTTGGTTAACTATTGTTGAACCAACAATGTACACGTTTAGGTACGGTTAACAAACCTAGAAGCGTGCAGTTCATTTGTGTATAACAAGATAAGCTTTCGATCTAACGGTTGAGAAATATTAGCTTGAATCTAAATTAGGTTTTCATCTAACGGTGAATATTGATTGCTTTGTTACCAAGGCAAAACCATGATTTGAAAGACTATATACAGGAGACATCAAGTATTGTGAAAAACTAATCCCCACACCTTACGTGTGATACTAGTTTGCGTACTAGAGTCGGTTCTCCTTTAACCTTTGGTTTTCTTCTTCTAAAACCAGGTTAACGACTTAAAGACTTCATTGGGATTGTGAAGCCAGACCAATACTACTTTTATCGTAGTTGTGTGATCTGATCTTGCATCTTCTATCGTACGAGTACAATCTGATTGATTGGCTTCAGATTTGATATCTGCGATATGCAAGATATAAAAAGTAATCACAAACATCTTCGTCTCATTGTTTGTGATTCCACAACATCTTGTTTCGCTACCATAAGATTAAGATTATTGTGAGGTGATTGATTAATCTAGGCTTTTCTTCGGGAATATAAGACCGGATTATCAATTGGTTCCTATTCACCTTGATTATTATCAAAATACGGAACAAAAACTTTAGGGTTTTTCTGTGGGAGACAGATTGATCCTTTGATAGACTTGTCTGTGTGAGACATATTTTTTTATTGTCAAAGCATGCGATTTTGGGTCGTAGCAACTCTTAGTTGTGGGTGAGATCAGCTAAGGGAATCAAGTGCGCAGTATCCTGCTGGGATCAGAGGCGTAGGGAGTACAACTGTACCTTGGATCAGTGGGAGACTGATTGGAGTTCAACTACAGTCCAGTCCGAAGTTAGCATGGAGTAGGCTAGTGTCTGTAGCGGCTTAATACATCGTGTGTTCAATTTGGACTAGGTCCCGGGGTATTTCTGCATTTGCGGTTTCCTCGTTAACAAAATTTCTGGTGTATGTGTTATTTCAATTTCCGCATTATATTGTTTTATCTTTATAATTGAAATAATACAGGTTGTGCGTTAGATCAATCAATTGGAGAATTCGACCTAACGGTTGTTGATTGATATTGATTGACACTTGGATATTGGTCTTTGGTACCATCCAAGTTATTCCTTGTATTTGATTAGTACTCGCAGTTTCTGTTTGAGGAAATCAAATCAAGAGAGAGATATAAACTAGTTGATATACTTTTAATTGATTGAGTCTTGTTGATTCTCTTAAAAGTATATTCGAGTTTGTCCATACAGATTGCTAAGCGAAATATTGGGTGGTGTTGTTAGACCCCCGCTTTTTCACCAACTAAGTGTACACGTTTAGGTACTGTTACTCAAACCTAAATGAAGTTACATTTTATTTGTGTATAACAAGCTAAGTTCAATCTAACGGTTGAAAGATATTAGCTTGAATCTAATCAGGTTTTCATCTAACGGTGAATATTGAATGCTTTGTTACCAAGGCAACTTAGATTGCAAACCCTAATTTGAAGACTATATAAAGGAGAACTCTAGCAACTGGGAAACCTAATCCCCACACCTCCTGTATGATACTAGTTGCATAATCTAGAGTCGATTCTCCTTTAACCTTAGGTTTCTCTCGAGACCATGTAGGTTAACGACTTGAAGACTTCATTAGGATTGTGAAGCCAGACCCAACTATTTTCTTTGTAGTTGTGTGATCTGATCTTGTTGTTTCTATCGTATTTGAGTACAATCGTAAGATTGGCTTGAGATTAATTTCTCTGATAGGCAAGATAAAAAAGTAGTCACAAACACCTTTGTCTCATTGTTTGTGATTCCACAATATCTTGTTTCGCTAGTCGATTAAGATTACTGTGAGGTGATTGATATTTCTAGGTTGTTCTTCGGGAATATAAGTCCGGTGTATCAATTGGTTCCTGTTCACCTTGATTTATTAAAATACGGAACAAAGCTCGTAGGTATTTCTGTGGGAGACAGATTTATCTATTCCTGTAGACTTTTCTGTGTGAGACATATTTTTTTATTAAAGTCTTCGACTTTGGGTCGTAGCAACTCTTAGTTGTGGGTGAGATCAACTAAGGGAATCAAGTGCGTAGTATCCTGCTAAGATCAGAGACGTAAGGAGCGCAACTATACCTTGATCAGTGTGAGATTTATTAGGGCTCAACTACATTCCAGTACGAAGTTCATTGGTATTAGGCTAGTGTCTGTAGCGGCTTAATACAATGTGTATTCAATATGGACTAGGTCCTGGGGTTTTTCTACATTTGTGGTTTCCTCGTTAACACAACTTCTGGTTCTGTGTTATTTCTTTTCCGCATTATATTTTGTTATATAATTGAAATATCCCAGGTGGTGCGTTGAATCGATTAATTGGTAAATCCAACCTTTGGTTGTTGATTGAAATTGATTGATCCTTGAACATTGGTCTTTGGTACCGTTCAAGTTATATCTCTTATATTCAATCGGGCTCGCAGATTTCTATTTGCTGATTGCAGATTGAATTGAGAGATAGAGATATTAACTCTTTGATATACTTTTTATAAGATTGAGTCTAACTGTCTAGTTGATTCTCTTGTAAGTATATTGGAGTTAGTCCATACAAATTTTAAGCAAAATATTGGGTGAGGTTGTTAGACCCCCTCTTTTTTAATTGGTATCAGAGCGGGCAAACACTATAAACCTAATAAGTTTGTGTTTGACTGATCCTTAAAGTTTACCATTATTGGAAATTTCTTTGGGAAACTTGCTCTTGGCATCTGTAACGCACACCAGAACTCCTTAAAGATTGTTCAGAGATTATTATGGACTAGACCTCTGGTTTCTCATAATAGTCTCATTCCTTCTAAAACTTTGGAAATGTTATATGATGAGAAACAATCTAAAGGAAAAATGAAAAAGAAAGGAAGATTGAGAAAACGTTCTTTACGCTCAAAGATATGGAATCTCACTAGATTAACTCTTAATCTTTTTGAGGAATACTATCGTGATGGATCAATTGACAAAGATCTATTTAGATCATTTGAAAACGTTTTTAGATTCTTAGAAAAGCTTAATTCATTTAAGAATAATAATCGATCCGATAAAAGTTCGGTACATGTAAAATCATGCAATCATGATGTACGAACTAAACACATTGTCAACACCGGTGGGTCCAATAAAACGGGTTCTCGTGTTGACACAAGTGTAAGACATCGGAAAAACCTTCTTTCTGGTTATATGAAAAGGAAGCTAGAAAGCCCTGTTAACCCTGATTATCATCACAAATATCAACCGGAAATAGTGCATGAGGATATCTGCACATCTCTCCACTTGGTAACTTGTTGGCATTAACCCATTTGTATATATCTTTAGATGGGGCAAGAAACAATTTGATTTGTTTGTACCTGGGTTAATTTTTTCCTTTTTCTACTTCACTGTCGTTTCGCATGTTTGTGCGCCTTCACGAGTTGCATACCTTGGTGTTTGATCACCTAAGAAATCACACATTCCTTTTGTGGGTCGCGGTTCTAAAACGGGTCCAAGCCCATTATTGGCATATAAAAGGAGAGTACGCGTACCTTCTTCTTCCTCCCATCTCGTCCGCTTTCATGAACGATTTAGGGTTTGTGTGTTTTCTCCATTAATCCTTCTTGAAGATCAAAAGGTGCAAAGGGGTTTTCAAGAAACAATTCAAGTAAGTCATCTCTTCCACTAATCTGTTGTTGGTTAAGATCTCATGAAGGATTTCAAGGTTTCAAAAGAGGGTTCAAAAAACTTGGGTTCTTCATCTAGCATGAACTAACCAATATATCAAAATTCCATTAGAATTAGATTTGTCAATGATTCTTGTGGGAAGTTTTTTGAAAGAATATCTTATAATGGGTTTATTCTAGAAAAGAAGTTGGATTTTACTAGTGGGCATAAGGAGGATTTGATTTGTTTTGAAAAAATTAATCTTAGAAATATCTTTGATGGTCTTGGTGAAGGTGAAAAAGAGGGGGTCTAACAAAACCACCCAATATTTCACTTAGCAATCTGTATGGACTAACTCCGAAATACTTTCTAGAGAATCAACTAGACAGTCAGACTCAATCTAGGTAAAAGTATCTCAAGGAGTTAATATCTCTCTCTTGTTTTGATTTACTCAAGCTAATAGAAATCAGCGAATCTTTAATCAAACACAAGGAATAACTTGGACGGTACCAAAGACCAATGTCCAAGGATCAATCAATATCAATCAACAACCAAAGGTCGGATTTCCAATTGATTGATTAAAACGCACAACCTGTATTATTTCAATTATATAAACAAATATAATGCGGAAACTGAAATAACACAGACACCAGAAATTTTGTTAACAAGGAAACCGCAAATGCAGAAAAACCCCGGGACCTAGTCCAGATTGAATACACACTGTATTAAGCCACTACAGACACTAGCCTACTCCAAACTAACTTCGGACTGGACTATAGTTGAACCCCAATCAGTCTTCCACTGATCCAAGGTACAGTTGTACTCCCTACGCCTATGATCCCAGTAGTATACTGCGCACTTGATTCCCTTAGCTGATCTCACCCACAACTAAGAGTTGGTACGACCCAAAATCGCAGGCTTTAACAATAAAAAAATCCGTCTCACACAGACAAGTCTATCAAAGGATCAATCTGTCTTCCACAGAAAAACCCTAAAATTTTTTGTTCCGTCTTATGACAATAACCAAGGTGAACAGGAACCAATTGATAATCCGGTCTTATATTCTCGAACAACAACCTAGATTAATCAATCACCTCACAACTATTTTAATCGTATGGTAGCGAAACAAGATTTCGTGGAATCACAAACGATGAGACGAAGGAGTTTGTGATTACTTTTTATATCTTGCCTATCGGAGAACTCTCACGATATCTAGCCAATCAATATGATTGTACTATTACGATAGAAGATGCAAGATCAGATCACACAACTACGATAAAAGTAGTATCGATCTGGCTTCACAATCCCAATGAAGTCTTAAAGTCGTTAACCTGGTTTTAGAAGAAGAAAACCAAAGGTTAAAGGAGCAACGACTCTAGCAGAGAAACTAGTATCACACGGACGTGTGGGGATTATTTTTTCAATGCTAAATGTCTCATTTATATAGTCTTCAAATCAGGATTTTGCCTTAGTTGCAAAGAAATCAATATCCACCGTTAGATGAAAACCTGATTTAGATTCAAGATAATATTTCTCAACCGTTAGATCGAAAACTTAGCTTGTCATACACAAATGACTGTACGCTTCTAGATTTGTTAACCGCACCCAAACGTGTACATTGTTGGTTCAACAATAGTCTACCCAAAGAGGTTAACCGTATGAGCGTTTCATACCAACCATGTTCTTCTTCACCATAACTAGTTCAATTGACTCAAATGAACTAGTTAAGAGAGTTGTTCAATTGCAAGGAAATCTTATGTAACTACAAAAGAACAATTGAAGCAAAGATGATTTGATTCACTCGAATCGGTTCATGAACTTTAATAGCCACGGTTTGCAAATGCATTCCTTAGTCTTTTAAGATTAAGTTTAGAAATCATCTTTAGATATATAACCTTCTCAAGTTTGCAGACTAGGTTCGCGGGCTTAAGACACCAGATAGAGTTTACAAACTCCAGCAGAAATTCTCGGGTTCGAGAACTACGCCGGTTCGCGGACTGGGTTCGCGGACTTGGCTCACGCAAGTAGTTTTTCAACTCCAGCAGAAATTCTCTGGCTTGAGAACTTCGGCAGTTCGCGGACTGAGTTCGCGGACTTTGCACTTTCCATACTTCCGGTTCTCCTGATCAACAAAGTTTGAAAAACTTCGGTTCAAGGAATCCATTGGTTATGTAATCTAAACTCTCATTTCAATCATTGAAACATTCTTAGAGGACGTTATATAGTTGTTACACTATTTCTCGTCAAAGCAATTTTCAAAGTGATTGAAACATTCATGACTTTCGTCACTAGGTAAAGATAAACTTGGTCGAAGCGAAAATCTTACCAACACATATTTCGAGATATAAATAGGCGAGGTATACTCGGCTCGAAATATCAAATGTGTATGATCTAGTTTATATGTAAAGCATACGAGTTTTGTCTCAAAGAGTAGGAGATAGAATATATAGACTTTTGAGTGACAAATAAGTTCAAGTCTCCACATACCTTTTTGTCGAGAAGTTCCACCGGTTCCATGAGTAGATCTTCTTCTTGTATGATGAACCGCCATGAATTCCTTGAGCTCAAGTACACTTATTCTCCTAGTCCGAGACTTAGCTATAAGAGACTAGAAATCAAGACTTATAGTTTTGATCACTAACATTGACAAACATGCTTGAGATAGCAACGCATGCGAGTTTGACCGAGCAATGCTCTAACAATCTCCCCCTTTGTCAATTTTAGTGACAAAACTATCAATACATATGGAATACAAAAAGAGATAATGAAACTTTAGTAGCTCCTATTCCACATGTCTAATCTTCAACATTACTCGAAATCTTCGTCACTTCCAAGTACTCCAATGATACCAAAGGTTGTAAGTTTAGCACCGTCGTTGTTGAAGATCCGTAGCTATAACAATGAGAAAGCATCGGTCTTGATCATTGTTATACAGTGTCATAGTATTATTATACAGTGTCAAAGTCCAATTGTATCACAACTTCAACAATAATACTATGGTGATATGTATCACTCCCCCTTAGTCAATACTCCATCTCACATGAAAACCACTCCCCCTTACACAATGATACGAAAACCATATGTATTTGTAGTGTGAATTACATATTAATTCTCCCCCTTTTTGTCAATAAAATTGGCAAAGGTACAAGAACGGGTTCATAATGAAATTTCCGTAAGAGACCTTTCATGACTGAGAGAAAGAAACACACATCATCTTATTTAGATGCAATCATATATCTGAAGCTAACAGAATTCATCAAGGAGTTTAAAGATACAAGATAACCCCTCTAAAATTCCACAGTCGCACACCCCTCAAGATATGACCATTAAGCACAAGTTCAAAAGAACTCTCCCCCATTATATGTCATTCCCGAAAGAACAACAAGAGCGACCTTAATTTCGAAAGAAAAGAAGGATTTTATTGGACACCAAAAACCATAAGAATGATTTTTTTTTATTCAAAAACTCAATCAAATTAATCACAAGTGAAACCCGTGAATAATTTAATCGGTATACGCAATCAAATTAAACACAAAAATTGATCAATTCAATTGTTTGTGCTCAACATAAGAAAACTCATGGAGACACAAAAATACTCAACTAGATTAATTACAAGAGAACCCATAATTAATCTAATTGGAATACACAACCAAACTAATTACGAAAGTAATCAATTTAATTTTCAATTGTTTTGCTCGACATAAGAAAACTTACGGAGCAATAACTAAATAACCAAACAAGATGATTAATTTAGTTCAAGATGCTCAACATAAAGTACCTTACGGAACAACCAACAAAGCTAATCAAAAATAATCAACTTGGTTGTATCGTGCTCAACATAAGACACATTTCAGAGCCTCACAGTAATACATACGAAGATGGATCAGGGATGATCAATACTACGGAATACACAAGGATTCATTATATCTTCAATCATTATTTGCATAACAACAATAATAGACATAATCCTTGAAAACAAAAGATTTTAACCTAGCTTCCATCAAAATCATTGACAATATATGCTTAACTTTTGTATTGTCAAAAGTCCATTCATCCTTTTACCAGTACGTGAATACCGAACACGGACGACTTTACTTTTGACAAAGTATGGGACCTTCAAGTTCACAAACGCAATCATACATATCCCATAACAAGTCGCAATATCACAAATCATAAAGATTAATACTGCAAAAACATCATCCTCCGAGTATTTTTAGAATTTAAAACCAATAAATCTAAAAACATGAAGATGAAAACGTTGGACATAGCTATGTGTAATCACAATAATTTCTATTCCAAACTCTAGTAATCCTTCAAAAACAAGAATAAATTCTCATAAGAAGTTTCCTAGGCATTAAGACAAACTCGTAATGCATATATAAGATGATTTGTCCTTAGAGGGTAGAATCAATCTTTTTCGCCCGGATTTACACCAAGAATATCTACCAAAGGCGTATAAAAAGATTTTCTTAACAAAGAAGAACATACAAAGTCATTAATGACCATGCACCATAGTTCACATAGTAATGCGTGTTACTGCCCATTCTTGAACTTCCTTCTTTGTGATTCACCAACAACATTCTTGTAAAAGCTTCAAATGAGCTTAGAAGAGTAGTACTTCAAGAATACAAGTGTCCAAGTCCAAGAGAAGTGGAACAAGTGCAACGAAACGGAGCAAAACACTCAAAAACAATAGACAGGACAAATACCAATCTTAACTCATCCAAATTCAGAAATTCTCATCTCCATTTTGAAGATAAATCAAAGAGGAAGAGAATTCAAAAAGAATGAGGTCATTCCGAGTTCGGACGAAGAAATTACGGCCAAAACAAGTTTATCGAATATCGACGTCTACAGGTAAGTATGTGTACCAAGAAGTCCAAACATCCCGAACTATTATTTTCAAACCTAAACATTTAAGAACCTTAAACACATATCAAGTTAGGTAGAAAAGAACGATAAGAAAGATACATGGATCATTATAAGTACTCAAACAATAAAAACATAAAACTTGCTCAAGTTTATAGACATACCATTTTAGAAAAAACAATTGAATTCTACCGCCTTACCGAACAAAATTTGTGTTCCCCAATTCTCGTGCTTCCTTCACCGTATACATAATAGGGGATTCCTTGGTGAGAGCGCACTTACAACACAATCAAGTTGCGTTGGTGTGAACAATGTCTTGCTCACCACAAGTGACCTTTGGATTATCATGAAAGAGATCGCTTTTAGAACCTTTCACATCCAATTCCATTTTTCCAAAAAAACTTGTTAAGTTCCAACATCATGGATACTGCCTTCTCCATAGTCATGGAATTTTTTGGAGGATCATTCCTTTTCACACTCAAAGCATCATTCTTTGGTACCCACTTCTGAGTGCGTTTAGGAACAACCGGAACCTTCTTCCCATTATTCTCTTCAAGATTTCTCGGAAGAGAATTGGATTGACTATTCTTTTGCAAGTTAGTCTTTCTCCAATTGGGAGCATCGAATCTTGTCTTCGTCTTTACAAAGTTATTCTTTTGATAATCATTACAATTGTGAAAAGACTTCGTATGACGTTTATAGGCAAATCTACGATTATCACAGCACTGATTCCTTTGCCTAAAGGTTGGACGTTTACAACCCATAATGTCAAGAGTTTTAGCCTTAACATATGATCCCGGTTTAATAACTTCTTTTGACACCCAAACAAGAATATCATGAAGTTTTTCATTCCTTATACGAAAACGACATCTCCTTTGCTAATACTTGGAGCATTTATTCCCTCATAGCCCAATCCTCGTGTATCACGATGATTTTTACTTGATCCTAGCATAGTGGTTAATTTTCTTGAACTAGTATTGAAATTTTTCAAGTCATCTTCCAACATCTTGATTTTATCAAGAGTAGCAGCTAAATCAGCCTCAAGGCGTTTTTCTCAAGCGAGATAAGCGCTTTCTCTGTCATCAAAACTTGTTTGCTGAGAGTTAAACCTTGCTTCAGATTCTGCAAGTTTCTCTTCCAACAAAAAGTACTTTTGATAAAGATTATCACATTCAAATGACTTCATACGTAGGTTTTCCTCAGAGTCCTTGAGGATCGATTCGGCAGAACGATTCGAAAAATAAACACCTGCTTAACATCTTCTCAATTTCTTGTTTTCTCGACAGAAAGGAGTCAGAAGAGGTGTGACATGAGGAGTTGTAATCTTCTTCATATTTCACGAATCCAAAAACTTAACATACTCTGAGACTTCCTCATCAACATCTCTATCAATATCTGAATCACCTTTATCAGAAAGTTCATCCAACTGTTCTTCTGGGAGAGTTTCCCAATCAACAGTTTTTACATCAAGAGAATGTTTAGATATTGACATAGATGTGGCAGTTCTCTCAGGTGAATCCAAGCTTTTAGAATCATCAAGTAATTTCTGAACTGTTACGTTATTAGAGATAGACTCGTCCATAATAAGATCACTACAAACACAGACTTATAAGGTCTTTAACGTGTTTGCCTGCTCTGATACCAATTGAAAAAGCGGGGGTCTAACAGCACCACCTAATATTTCTCTTAGCAATCTGTATGGACTAACTCCTAAATACTTTCTGGAGAATCAACTAGACAGTCAGACTCAATCTAGGTAAAAGTATCTCAAGGAGTTGATATCTCTCTCTTGTTTTGATTTACTCAAGCTAATAGAAATCATCGAGTATTTAATCAAACACAAGGAATAACTTGGACGGTACCAAAGACCAATGTCCAAGGATCAATCAATATCAATCAACAACCAAAGGTCGGATTTCCAATTGATTGATTCAAACGCACAACCTGTATTATTTCAATTATATAAACAAATATAATGTGGAAACTGAAATAACACAGACACCAGAAATTTTGTTAACGAGGAAACCGCAAATGCAGAAAAACCCCGAGACCTAGTCCAGATTGAATACACACTGTATTAAGCCACTAAAGACACTAGCCTACTCCAAGCTAACTTCAGACTGGACTATAGTTAAACCCCAATCAGTCTCCCACTGATCCAAGGTACAGTTGTACTCCCTACGCCTATGATCCCAGCAGGATACTTCACACTTGATTCCCTTAGCTGATCTCACCCACAACTAAGAGTTGCTACGACCCAAAATCGCAGGATTTAACAATAAACAAATCTGTCCCACACAGACAAGTCTATCAAAGGATCAATCTGTCTCCCACAGAAAAGCCCTAAAAAATTTTGTTCCGTCTTTTGATAATAACCAAGGTGAACAGAAACCAATTGATAATCCAGTCTTATATTCCCGAAGAACAGCCTAGATTAATCAATCACCTCACAACTATCTTAATCGTATGGTAGCGAAACAAGATGTCGTGGAATCACAAACGATGAGACAAAGGTGTTTGTGATTACTTTTTATATCTTGCCTATCGGAGAACTCTCACAATCTCTAGCCAATCAATATGATTGTACTATTACGTTAGAAGATGCAAGATCAGATCACAGAACTACGATAAAAGTAGTATCGGTCTGGCTTCACAATCCCAATGAATTCTTTAAGTCGTTAACCTGGTTTTAGAAGAAGAAAACCAAAGGTTAAAGGAGAAACGACTCTAGCAGAGAAACTAGTATCACACGGACGTGTGGGGATTAGTTTTCTCAATGCTAAATATCTCCTTTATATAGTCTTCAAATCAGGGTTTTGCCTTAGTTGCAAAGCAATCAATATTCAACGTTATATGAAAACCTGATTTAGATTCAAGCTAATATTTCTCAACCATTAGATCGAAAACATAGCTTGTCATACACAATTTATTGTACGCTTCTAGGTTTGTTAACCGCACCCAAACGTGTACATTGTTGGCTCAAAAATAGTCTACCCAAAGAGGTTAACCATATGAGTGTTTCGTACCAACCATGTTCTTCTTCACCATAACTAGTTCATTTGACTCAAATGAACTAGTTAAGAGAGTTGTTCAATTTCAAGGAAATCTTATGTAACTACACAAGACACAATTGAAGCAAAAATGATTTGATTCACTCGAATCGGTTCATGAACTTTAATAGCCACGGTTTGCAAATGCATTCCTTAGTCTTTTAAGATTAAGTTCAGAAATCATCTTTAGATATATAACCTTCTCAAGTTTGCAGACTAGTTTCACGGACTTAAGACACCGGATAGAGTTTACAAACTCCAGCAGAAATTCTCGGGTTCGAGAACTACGCCGGTTCGCGGAATGGGTTCGAAGACTTGGCTCACACAAGTATTTTGTCAACTCCAGCAGAAATTCTCGGGTTTGAGAACTTCGGCAGTTCGCGGACTGAGTTGGCGGACTTGGCACTTGCCATACTTCCGGTTCTCTTGATCAACAAAGTTCGAAAAACTTCGGTTCAAGGAATACATTGGTTATGTAATCTAAACTCTCATTTCAATCATTGAAACATTCTTAGAGGACGTTATATAGTTTTTATACTATTTCTCGTCAAAGCAATTTTCAAAGTGATTGAAATATTCATGACTTTCGTCACTAGGTAAAGATAAACTTGGTCGAAGCGAAAAGCTTACTAACACATATTTCGAGATATAGATAGACGAGGTATACTCGGCTCGAAATACCAAATGTGTATGATCTAGTCTATATGTATATCATACGACTTTTGTCCCAAAGAGTAGGAGATAGAATAGATAGACTTTTGAGTGACAGATAAGTTCAAGTCTCCACATACCTTTTTGTCGAGAAGTTCCACCGGTTCCTTGAGTAGATCTTCTTCTTGTATGATGAATCGCCATGAAGTCCTTGAGCTTAACTACACTTATTATCCTAGTCTGAGACTTAGCTATAAGATACTGGAAATCAAGACTTATAGTTTTGAACACTAACATTGACAAACATGCTTGAGATAGCAACGCATGCGAGTTTGACCGAGCAGTGCTCTAACAGAAGGTTTTGACACTCTTACAAGAATCTTCTATGCTAACATCTATGATGTTAATTGTGATGACATGGAATTCAAGACCATAGACAAAGAATTCATGTAAATAGAGAGTTGATTTCAAAGATTACCAAAATTCCCCTTGGGAGTTTTCGCCTACCAAGACCTAGTCATGAAAGACCTTCTTATGAAACCATTTCTATTAGTCTCTGTGGTAAGAGTGTTGATTGGATTATGGGAAATTTCCTACCAATAGCCTTAGTCTTTCCTTGATGTCCTTTGGAAAACTTGGTATATCTAACCTTTGTCCCTCCACGATTGAGAATTCTCGTTGGATTCGTGAGTTTTCGGAGTTGGTCTATTTCCTTAAGTTGCGAACTCAAAATCTCGACATTTGTGGGTTTATTATTTATCAAATGTTGTCAATGACATCTCCCAGCAAGAATTTAGGCTATCCATGCTTGATTAAGCAAATTTGTCGCACCTTCTCCATTGCTCCGATTGGCAACTCCATTGGAACTCCCAGGCTTGTTCGTCCATGTACTTTCAAACGTATGAAGGAGAATGCTTGCAAGATACAAAGATGTGACAACCTTGATGGCTCATGTGATATTTTCTCCATGAATCTTCTTCATCAAATTCTTAAAGGTGTTGATAAGATTAGTGCCAATGTAAGGTGTGTGCAAGAACAATTACTTGTGATTGCTACTAAGTTTTCAGAAATCAAGGATGACATGGATAAGATTCAAACCACTCTTATGGTCTCCGATGATCAAGATGATGATTAGTGTTTCGTGCTTTATCAGTTCTTGGTTTAGAGTCTTTTTTATTCTGTCTAGGGGAACTTCTTATGAGAATTTATTCTTGTGTTTTTAATAAGGATAACTAGAGTTTGAAATAGCCATTATTGTGATTACACATAGCTATGTCCAACGTTTTCATCTTGCAATGTTTTTAGATTTATTTGTTTAAATTCTAAAGTTTGTTTGGAAGATGATTTTGAAGTATTAATCTTTATGATTTCATATATTGCAACTTGTTATTGGATATGTGTGTTTGCGTCCGTGAACTATGATTGTCCTATACGTGGTCAAAAGTTAAGCCTTTCATATGTCGATATGCAAGTATTGATAAAGGATTGGATAAACTTTTGACAAACAAAAGTTAAGCCTTTTATGTCATTATGCAAATATTGATGGAAGAAAGGATGAACTTTTGTTTACAAAGATTAAGTCTATTATATGTCATTGTGCAAATGTGATGAGAAATAGAATGAATCTTTGTTTATTCCGCAATATTGGTCTTCCCTGATCCATATTTCTGATGTGAATATTGTGTAGCTCCGTAAGTTTTCTTATGTGAGCATTTCCGATTGAATTAATCATGGGTTCTCTTGTGGTTAATTTGATTGAGATTTTTGGACACAAATTCATATTCTTATGTGATTTGTTAATGTCCAAAGAAATCCTTCTTTTCTTGTGAAAGTAAGGTCGCCCTTGTTGTTCTTTCGGGAATGACATTTTATGGGGGAGAGTTCTTAATTGAACTTGTGTTAATTGCCAAGTCTTTGTGGGGAGTGCAGATGTAGAATATTATAGGGGTTATCTTGTATCTTTATAAACTCCTTGATGAATGCATTTAGTTTCGACTATATGATTGCATCTAAAAAGTTGATATGTACTTTCTTTTGGTCATCAAGTGTCTCTATGTAAATTTCATCAGGATCCCACTAGTTTTCGTACCTTTGCCAATTTTATTGACAAAGAGGGGGAGAATTAACGTGTAGTTCACAGTACAAATACATATGGTTTTTGGATCATTATGTAAGGGGGAGTGGTTTTCATATGAGATGAATCGACTAAGGGGGAGTGATACATATCACCATAGTATTGTTGTCGAAGTTGTGATACAATTGAACTTTGATGCCGTGCAATAATACTATGACACTGTATAACAATGATTGAGAGCTATTTTTTTCTCATTGTTATGGATACGGATCTTGAACAACGATGATGTTGAATTGAATACCTTTGGAATCATTGGAGTACCTGGAAGTGACGAAGATTTCGAGTAATGGTGAAGAACCAAGGAGATCAAACATGTGAATGAGAAGCTGCAAAGTTTATTTATTTTGTATTCCATATGTATTGATAGTTTTGTCACTAAAATTGACAAAGGGGGAGATTGTTAGAGCACTGCTCGGTCGAACTCGCAATCGTTACTATCTCAAGCTTGTTTGTCAATTTTAGTTTCCAAAACTATAAGTCTTGATTTCTAGTCTACTTATAGCTAAGTCTCGGACTAGGATAGTAAGTGTAGTTGAGCTCTAGACTCCAGGGTGTTCATCATGCAAAGACGAAGAACTACTCAAGGAACTGGTGGAACTTCATCGACTAAAAGGTATGCAAAGACTTGAACTTATCTATCACTCAAAAGTCTATCTATTCTATCTCCTATCTTGAGACAAAATTCGTATTGCTATATAGACTTCGATTATACACATTTGCTATTTTGAGCCGAGTTTATCTCGCTTATCTATGTGTTGGTAAGCTTTCGCTTTGGCCAAGTTCATCTTTACTCGTGATGAAAGTCATTTTGATTATTTCAATTTCTTGAAAATCGCTTTGATGAAAAATAGTTTGTGAATAATCACTATATAACATCCTCTAAGAATATTTCAATGATTGAAATGAGAGTTTAGAATATATAACCTTAAATGGAAATAAACATTGTATGTGAACTCATACTTGTGTAAGTCCAAAATCCTTGAACCAAAGTATGCGTACTTTACTGGTTTAGGATGACCGGAGCTAAGTCCGCATACCTTTACGCGTACTGTCGGAAGTTCACATCCCGTGAATTTCTGCTGGAGTTTGTGAACCAAAAACAAGCTCAATCCGGGTACTTAAGTATGAGTACCCGTATGCTTACTTAAGTGGCTTATTTTCTAAAAACGGTTTATTTGTGAACTAAGACATTTATAAATTAAGGAATGCAATCTTTGCAAAGCGTAGCTATAATGTTCATGAATCGATTCGAGTGAATCAAAATCGTTTTTTTTTCGATTGTGTTATGTATACCTCTATGAGATATAAGCAATTGAACAACTCTCTAACCAGTTCATTTGAGTCATTTGAACTAGTTATAGTGAAGATGAATAAGGTTGATATGAAAGTGCTCATATGTCTAACCATTGGTTAACTATTGTTGAACCAACTAAGTGTACACGTTTAGGTACGGTTACTCAAACCTAAATGAAGTTACATTTCATTTATGTATAACAAGCTAAGTTCGATCTAACGGTTGAAAGATATTAGCTTGAATCTAATCAGGTTTTCATCTAATGGTGAATATTGAATGCTTTGTTACCAAGGTAACTTAGATTGCAAACCCTGATTTGAAGACTATATAAAGGAGAACTCTAGCAACTGGGAAACCTAATCCCCACACCTCATGTGTGATATTAGTTGCATAGGCTAGAGCCGATTCTCCTTTAACCTTAGGTTTCTCTCGAGACCCTGTAGGTTAACGACTTGAAGATTTCATTGGGATTGTGAAGTCAAACCCAACTATTTTCTTTGTAGTTGCGTGATATGATCTTGTTGTTTCTATCGTATTTGAGTACAATTGTAAGATTGGCTTGAGATTCATTTCTCCGATAGGAAAGATAGAAAAGTAGTCACAAACACCTTCGTTTCATCGTTTGTGATTCCACAATATCTTGTTTCGCTAGTCGATTAAGATTATTGCGAGGTGATTGATATTCCTAGGCTGTTCTTCGGGAATATAGGTCCGGTATATCAATTGTTTCATGTTCACCTTGATTTATCAAAAGACGGAACAAAACTCGTAGGTATTTCTGTGGGAGACAGATTTATCTATTCCTGTAGACTTTTATGTGTGAGACAAATTTTTTATTAAAGTCTTCGACTTTGGGTCGTAGCAAATCTTAGTTGTGGGTGAAATCAACTAAGGGAATCAAGTGCGTAGTATCCTGCTGGAATCAGAGATGTAAGGAGTGCAACTGTACCTTGGATCAGTGTGAGATTGATTGGGGTTCAACTACAGTCCAAACCGAAGTTAGTTTGTAGTAGGATAGTGTCTGTAGTGGCTTAATACATTGTGTGTTCAATCTGGACTAGGTCCCGGGGTTTTTATGCATTTGCGGTTTCCTCGTTAACAAAATTTTTGGTGTCTGTGTTATTTCTTTTCCGTATTATATTTTGTTATATAATTGAAATATCACAGGCTGCGCGTTTAATCGATCAATTGGTAAATCCAACCTTTGGTTGTTGATTGAAATTGATTGATCCTTGAACATTGATATTTGGTACCAGTCAAGTTATATCTCTTATATTCAACCGGGCTCGAAGATTTCTATTTGCTGATTGCAGATTGAATTGAGAGATAAAGATATTAACTCTTTGATATACTTTTTCTAAGATTGAGTCTAACTGTCTAGTTGAATCTCTTGTAAGTATATTGGAGTTAGTCCATACAGATTGCTAAGCGAAATATTGGGTGAGGTTGTTAGACCCCCTCTTTTTTAGTGTCAGTATCAGAAATTGAACTCACTAGATCGTTAAAAAAATCTGCTGAAATCATTGATTTTCAAGTTTCTAAAATCAAGACTCTTGAAGAAAAGAATGAACAGCTCATTGATGAATTCGAGATATGTCTTGAAAGAGAACGTGAACTTTATTGCTTTATTGAATCTCTCTCTAATAATATCAAAAAATTGATTCAAGAAACTAATCTACAGCGTGAAAAGATTAGTAGACTTGAAGATACTGTTAAAGAAGACTCAATTAGAGAAGAACGTTTAATCAAGACTCATTCGTTAGAAATAAACAGTCATCGTGCTGAAGAAGGGAATATTGTTGCATCTCTTCGATGTTCCCAAGAACAGTGTAACACCTTCAAAAAGGAAAACTCTGTTTTGATAAGTAAGTCATCCTCTGTACCTTCTTCTGATACTCATAAGGCTTTACCCTGCGTAAAGAAAATTCCCTCGATTGAATTACCCAATGTGAATCACTTGCAAAATTCACATGTGCCGGAAAAGGTTATGAGTCAATGCAATTATGTTTCTAATCCTCGGTGTTGTTCCTTATGTGGGAAAAAGAATCACTATGCTCTTAATTGTTTTTCTAGAAAGAAACAAATCTCTGATATTCATAATTTTCTTCTTTTTACTGTCAATGGAGTAAATCGTCTGAAGACATCTACAGTGAATTTCTTTCCTACAGAAAACCAGAATTCTTATAAGAATGATCTCTCTTCAAGATCACAGGTCAGACTCAATCTTATTAAAAGTATTGCCTGCTCTGATACCAATTGAAAAAGCGGGGGTTTAACAACCACACCTAATATTTCGCTTAACAATCTGTATGGACAAACTCCAATATACTTTCAAGAGAATCAACTAGACAGTCAGACTCAATCTTATTAAAAGTATATCAAAGAGTTATATCTCACTTTCTCGACAATACTTACTCAAGAAAATAGAAAGCTACGAGTCTAATTGAATACAAGATAAATCACCAGAACTGTACCAAAGACCAATGTTCAAGGATCAATCAATTTCAATAAACAACCAAAGGTTGGATTTCCCAATTGATCGATTCAACATACAACCTGTGTAATTTCAATTATATAAAAAAATATAATGCGGAAAAGAAATAACACAGACACTAGAAGTTTTGTTAACGAAGAAACCGCAAATGCAGAAAAATCCCGGGACTTAGTCCAGATTGAACACACACTGTATTAAGCTGCTATAGACACTAGCTTACTACAAACTAACTTATGTCTGGACTGTAGTTGAACCCCAATCAATCTCACACTGATCCATGGTACAGTTGCGCTCCTTACGTCTATGATCCCAGCAGAATACTACACACTTGATTCCCTTATCTGATCTCACCCACAACTAAGAGTTGCTACAACCCAAAGTCGAAGACTTTAATAAACAAATCTGTATCACACAGAAAAGTCTACGGTAATAGATAAATCTGTCTCCCGCAGAAATACCTGCGAGTTTTTTTCCGTCTTTTGATAAATCAAGGTGAACAAGAACCAATTGATAACCCGGACTTATATTCCCGAAGAACAGCCTAGAATTATCCATTACCTCACAATAATCTTAATCGACTCGCGAAACAAGATATTGTGGAATCATAAACGATGAGACGAAGGTGTTTGTGACTACTTTTCTATCTTGCCTATCGGAGAAATTAATCTCAAGCCAATCTTACGATTGTACTCAAATACGTTAGAAACAACAAGATCAGATCACACAACTACTGAGAAAATAGTTGGGTCTGGCTTCACAATCCTAATAAAGTCTTCAAGTCGTTAACCTGCAGGGTCTCGATAGAAACCTAAGGTTAAAGGAGAACCGACTCTAGCTAATATAACTAGTATCACATAAGAGGTCTGGGAATTAGGTTTCCCAGTTGCTAGAGTTCTCCTTTATATAGTCTTTCAAATCAGGGTTTGCAATCAATGTTAGCTTAGTAACAAAGCATTCAATATTCACCGTTAGATGGAAACCTGATTAGATTCAAGCTAATATCTTTCAACCGTTAGATCGAACTTAGCTTGTTACACACAAATGAAATGCACGTTTATTTAGGTTTGTGTAACCCTACCCAAATATGTACGTTTAGTTGTTTCAACAGTAGTTAACCAAATGGTTAGCCATATGAGCACTTTCATATCAACCATATTTATCTTAACCATAACTAGTTCAAATGAATCAAGAGAACTAATTAGAGAGTTGTTCAATTGCTTAGATCTCATAGAAGTATATAAGACATAATCGAAGCAAAAACGATTTGATTCACTCGAATCAATTCATGAACTTTATAGCCACGGTTTGCAAGTATGCATTCCTTAGTTTATATAAGTTTAAGTTCACGAATAATCGTTTTTAGAAACTAACCCACTTAAGTACGCATACTGGTACACGGAATAATTTTGTTTTCAGTTCACAAACTCCAACAGAAATGCACGGGATGTGAACTTCCAACAGTGCGCGTACTGGTACGCGGACTTCAGTTCTGGTTTTCCTGAGCAGCAAAGTACGCATACTTTGGTTCAAGGAATAAGGAATTACACACGTATGAGTTATCACACAATGTTTATATCCTTTCAAGGTTATATTCTAAACTCTCATTTCAATCATTGAAACATTCTTAGAGGACGTTATATAGTTGTTGTTCACAAGCTATTTTTCGTCAAAGCTATTTTCAAGTAATTGAAACTAATATGACTTTCGTCACTAGTAAAGATGAACTTGGACAAAGCGAAAGCTTACCAACACATATTTCAAGAAATAGATAAGCGAGATAAACTCGGCTCGAAATAGAAAATGTGTATAATCATAGTCTATATAGAAATACGACTTTTGTCTCAAGATAGGAGATAGAGTAGATAGACTTTTGAGTGATAGATAAGTTAAAGTCTCCACATACCTTTTAGTCGATGAAGTTCCACCAGTTCCATGAGTAGTTCTTTGTCTTTGAATGATGATCTCCATGGAGTCTAGAGCTCAACTACACATTCTATCCTAGTCCGAGACTTAGCGAATAGTAGACTAGAAATCAAGACTTATAGTTTTGATCACTAATATCGAAAAACGTGCTTGAGATAGCAACGAATGCGAGTTCGACCGAGCAGTGCTATAAAAATATTCACATTTGTCAATTTTTGTGACAAAACTATCAATACATATGGAATACAAAATAAAAAAATAATCTTTTGTATCTTCTCTTCCACATGCATGATCTTCTTGGTTCTTCAACATTACTCGAAATCTTCGTCACTTCCAAGTACTCCAGTGATTCCAAAGGTTGTAAGTTTAGCATCATCGTTATTGAAAATTCGTATCTATAACAATGAGAAAACAAGAGTTCTCTATCATTGTTACATAGCGTCATAATATTATTACACAACATCAAAGTTCAATTATATCACAACTTCGACAACGATACTATGGTGATATGTATCACTCCCCCCTAGTCAATACTCCATCTCACATGGAAACCATTCGCCCTTACATAATGATCCGAAAACCATATGTATTTGTAGTATGAACTACACATTAATTCTCCCCCTTTTTGTCAATAAAATTGGCAAAGGTACGAAAACTAGTGGGATCCTAATGAAATTTCCATAGAGACATTTCATGACCAAAATAAAGCACATATCAACTTTTTAGATGCCATCATATAGCCGAAGATAAATGCATTCATCAAGGAGTTTATAAAGATACAAGATAAACCCTATAATATTCCATAACCGTATTTGGTAGGTCTTAAACAGTACCTACAATTGTGCTAACTGCAAGTATACAATGTCGAGTTTGTAAAACAGGGTAAGCACGAGTCGATCCATAAGGACAAGGTGGGTGTAGAGTTGAATTTTTTTAAGCTAACTAATATTGATTCCAATAAGAAGTAACAAAGGGGAGCTTTTGTGTCGAAACGACAAGATGCTGGCAAAGATTAAACTAGAAGATTGAAATAGAAATATCGATGCAATGAGAGTTGAAAACAGTCAACTAAGAGGCACTAGGTCAGTTGAGTCCACCACTTAACCTGTACTAGAAATTCAACAACAAAAATTGTTCTTTTCCCTTATAACGGAGCAGCGGTGAATATACGAGTCTTTCGCCTTTCCAAAGGGGTTTCACGGATGGATAGTTCAACGCCAATTAAAGCATTAATCCCTAGTATTAGATGTCTTCTTACAGCACAACTAATCAAAGATTAAAGGTATCAATTAAACATAAGTTGATGCTACAAAATACAGGTGTTCTAACAACCTAGGATACATGATATACTAGGTGAAAGTAGTACATTGCATCTCAAAAGTTAAACATCTCTTCATTCAGTAAAGCATAACAAGAACAATAACTAAAACATGAATCATCTAGTAGTAAGTTAAAGGATTCTTCTATGCCCTAGCTAAGAATTTAGAACATATTGAGAACAAGAGGCAAATAGAATTCAAATATAGATAATCCCATTGATGAAATAGAACTCTATTATCTTTCACACTGATTTCTCAAGAACACTCAGCGCAAATGAAGTTACTTAAGAGTATTTTTTAACCACACTTCAATGCATACCCTCTAACACAACACAACCCCTCCTTTTATATCAGTCCCTGTTATCAACAAAAACAATATAAAATTAGGGATTTCATTCTCGAAACTCACCACTGATGTAGCAATCTTCATTCATATCCACCCAATTTCTTTAAATATACGGCATTTTTGATTTTGTATAGAGATTAGGATCAGAACTAAATTGATAACACTGGCTGCTTGTATTCACTTGTCTCTTCGCTGCTGCTTTTTGGTGTTTGAAGGAACATCAATTTCAGACCTAGCTTGTTAATTCAGTCACTTTTGAGAACTAACTAGTTGAGCTATTCTTGCGAGATTCACAGTCAAAGGCTAGGTTACGACTGAAATGATAAGAGAAAGGATAAGCAACTAGTCTTGACAGGGTAAAAGATGAGATAGAGGTATGGGAGATGAGTACTGAAATTGACAGGGATTTGGTTGTCGATGGGATTGGTAGAGTTAGGGTTTGACATTTGATGGGGTGTTGTCGGGGATGAAGGATAAAGATGGATTAAGGGTCTGTTTGGGTGTTGATTGGAATGAGGGTATGGCTTTGGTATATGAGAATGAAGCTTGGGCTAAGCTTCTTTTCTTTAACTCCCAACATGGGTATCACTTGAATTATGGACCATTACTTCATTTCATGTTCAGATGATTCTTCTTCTTGAGCTTCTCATTCACTAGTAGATCCATTAGCTTCACAAGTTTGCTGGCACTCTGGTTGCCTTCTCCGCTGCACTTGCCTGCTTACTATGGTTTGGTAACTAGCTTGACAGGGTCTTGTAGCTCCACTTCCTCCCACAAGTTCAGACCATTCTTTTAATTCCCCTAGAATTGCAAAACAAAAGTCAGGACAATTGCTACACATTTTACTTGCAACGAATAAGAAGTACAAGATACAAAATTTGGCATAAAAACAAGCAATTAGTGTAACAAAATGGCATAAACATCTACAACAAGATAAGAACGTATGCAATATTAGGTGCCCATCAAATACCCCCAAACCTGCCTTTTGCTCGTCCTCGAGTAAAACACAAGACCAAAAGAAAAGTCCTACCTACGCCACTGGCGCTGGTCAAAATATACCCACAAAGTTCTAGGACAAAATATAAGCTCAGATTCCATGAAATGTGACATGTGCAATTAAGTTTTAGCTCACAGCAATTGGATATGTCAATCTAGCTTTCAAAGACACAATTCTAGCACTGAGACAACTAAAGACATCTGATAAGAGTGTAAAGTGTATCTACACATATTTAGAGAATGATCAGAAGTTATGACTGCCAATTGTTAAGAGATAGTTTTTAGGCTAAGAACTGAATTCAAAGCCAAGCTATCTATCCGACTTTACGAGAATTGTGAATGTTCACCTAAGAGTCGGTGATATTTCAACTTACCCGCGTTGTACATCGATGGATACACCCTCCTTGCACATTACTAGACCATTTACAACACATAACAACAAAGAACATTGACTACTCTCATTTTGAGGCACGAGAGACACTTTAACATGTTTACTGAAATAGAACATAATAGACAATGAATTAACAGACAATGGATACTTCTTCTCTTTTTTTTTTCTTTTTTTTTTAATTTTTTTTTTCAACTGAATTTTCTTTTCTTTTACTGAATTTCTTTCTCAACTGATTTTGGAATAACACAGATACAAACAAAAGATGACACAACAACTTTACACAAAAACAGAACAATACATTACATGACACTTTTGGCAAGAGGCTTCCCTTTTCGATGCACCCGGTCAAATTCAATGGTTGTTTTTCTTAACGTATCCTCCAACTTCTATCCCAGCCAACCAAAGAACAAGCTAGTCAAGGCTCATTCAGTATTCTAGATGATTGACAGTCTACTTAACCGATAAAACACCTCGACCCGAGGCTATACATGTATTGGTAGATCGTGCATGTGCAAATTTCTTATCAACATGTGAATTGTGCTAGAATCAGAAGTGTCTCATCATCTAGACTAAGAATCCTAAGATATTATATCATGCACAGGTATCACAGATCAAGGTAAATGAGCTCCATTTTTCATTTTTCATTTTTTTAAGGTGTTATCCATTCACAAAGATTCAAACATACCAAATCGCTACAAAGTTCATGTGATATCTAATTGTACCCCCAAACCTATGTTAAACAGTGTCCTCAATGTTTCTAAGGATTCACAAATTATAACATGCCATGAAGTTCATGAAGAAAAAGAAAGGTTAGAGAGTACCAGGTCCAAAAAGTGTTGCCAAACCAGATAGTTGAGCAGCAAAGTGGATATCACAACATCAAAGATTATATACAACAAAAGCTAATCTAGCAAATTGAAACCAAAAGAAATAAAGAAAGGAGGGATAATGGAATTCTAAACCTGTGGTATGTACAAGGGGTGATCAGTTCAATCCAGATATACGGGGTTTTCCAGATCGGTTGTTTCAATTTCAGGTGGAATTGGTTCAAGGAACGGCTTCAATATCTGTCTATTAACCTTGAAGACGTTCTTAGTTGCTACATATTCGAGTTCTACAGCTCCATGAGGGAATAATGTTCGTACCATGAACATGCCTGTCCATCTAGAACGCAATTTACCTGGAAAAAGATGCAAGCGAGAGTTGTACAATAAGACTTTATGACCAGGTGTGAAAGACTTGCGCAAAATGGCTTGTCATGAAACACTTTCATTCGATTTTTGTACAACTTAGCACTATCATAAGCATAATTTCTCAGCTCTTCTAATTCATTGAGCTGAAGCTTCCGTTGAGTACCTTCCTTATCAAGCGAAAATTTAAGCTTTTTGATAGCCCAATATGCACAATGTTCTAATTCAACAGGTAAATGACAAGGTTTTCCATACACAAGTCTGTAAGGAGACATGCCAATAGGAGTTTATATGTTGTTCTATAAGCCCATAAGCATCATTCAATCTCAAAGACCAATCTTTTCTAGACGGGTTAACCGTCTTTTCAAGAATATGCTTAATCTCCCTATTAGAAACCTCTACTTGGACGCTGGTCTGTGGATGGTATGGGGTTGCAACCTTATGAGTTACGCCATACTTGCGTACTAATGTCTCAAAAGACCTATTTAAAAAGTGTGAACCACCATCACTAATTATAGCTCTAGGTGTGCCAAAACAAGAAAATATGCTTTCTTTTAAGAACGAAAGTACCACCTTGTGGTCATTTGTTTTGGCTGTAATTGCTTCTACCCATTTAGAAACATAATCAACAGCAACAAGGATATACAATTTACCTTCAGAATTAGGAAATGGTCCCATGAAGTCAATTCCCCAAACATCAAACAGTTCAACAATCAAAATAGGGTGCAATGGCATCATGTTTCTCTTGGAAATACTTCCTAGTTTCTGACAACGTTCACAAGCAATACAATAAGCATGCCAATCTTTGAACAACGATGGCCAATAAAACCCACTCTGCAAGACTTTTGCAGCAGTTTTCTTGGTACTGAAATGGCCTCCACATGCTTGGTCGTGACAAAAAGATATCACATATTTTTGTTCACTGTTGGGGACACATGTCCTAATGATTTGGTCCGAGCAGTACTAAAACAGGTACGGATCATCCCAAAAAAAGTATTTAACTTCAGCCAAGAACTTAGAACGGTCTTGTTTAGACCAATGCAAAGGCATTCTTCCCGTAACAAGGTAGTTCACAATGTCAGCAAACCACGAAAACTCAGATACAAACATCAATTATTCATCAGGAAAAGACTCTCTGATAAGCAAGGAATCATCAAAAGACTCAACATTTAGTCTAGACAAGTGATCAGCAACCACATTTTCAGACCCTTTTTTATCTCGAATTTCGAGATCAAATTCATGTAACAACAATATCCATCGGATAAGACGAGCTTTAGCATCCTTCTTAGAAAGAAGGAATTTCAGTGCAGCATGATCAGTGTATATGATGACCTTAGACCCTATCAAGTATGACCTGAACTTGTCCAACGCAAAAACAACATCAAGCAACTCTTTCTCAGTAGTTGTATAGTTAAGTTGAGCATCATTAACAGTCTTTCTAGCATAGTATATCACATATGGAAGTTTATCGACCCGCTGTCCTAAAACAGCACTAACAGCAAAATCAGATGCGTCACACATGATTTCAAATGGCAATTTCCAGTCAGGTGGTCGGACTATAGGGGCTGAAATTAGAAGAGTTTTGAGTTCTTCCCATGCACGCACACAAGCATCATCAAACACAAAAGCAACATCTTTACCAAGTAGATTACACAGTGGTCTTGAGAGTGAGGTTGCGGCAAGTGTTGGATGAGGTCAACTTTAGCCTTATCTACTTTAATTCCTTTTTCAGAGATGATATGTCCTAGAACTATGCCTGAGTTCACCATAAAATGACACTTTTCCCAATTCAAAACCAAATTTTTTTCTTTACATCTAATCAACACAAGAGTGAGATGGTTCAAACACTCATCAAAAAAAGATCTAAACACAGAGAAATCATCCATAAAAATCTCAAGGAAATTATCTATCATGTCAGAAAAAATGCTCATCATACAACGTTGAAATGTGGCAGGTGCATTACACAACCCAAAGGGAATGCGACGATAAGCAAATGTACCATAAGGACATGTGAATGTAGTCTTTTCCTGGTCCTCGGGTGCTATGTGAATCTGTTTGTAACCAGAAAAACTATCTAAGAAACAATAGTAACTATGCCTAGACAACCGTTCTAGCATTTGGTCTATGAAAGGGAGAGGGAAGTGATATTTCCTTGTAACTACATTAAACTTCCTATAATCAATGCAAAATCGCCACCCTGTGGTTACTCGAGTAGGGACTAACTCATCTTTATCGTTTTGAACTACAGTAACTCCTGACTTTTTCGGCACAACCTGAATGGGACTAACCCATTTGCCATCTGAAATCAGATATATGATACCCGCGTCAAGAAGCTTAAGGATTTCTCCTCTAACAACTTCTTTCATGTTAGGGTTTAGTCGCCTCTGCATTTCCCTAGATTTTTTAACATTATCTTCAAGATTTATGTGATGCATACAAACTGTGGGACTAATACCCTTAATATCTGAGATTGTCCATCCTAGTGCTTCTTTATGCTCCTTAAGTACTTCTAAAAGCTTACTTTCTTATTCTATATCTAAGGCAGATGAAATGATTACAGGCAAAGTATTAGAAGATCTCAAAAATGCATATTTGAGAGTATCAGGCAGTGGTTTCAGTTCCAGCTTTGGTGGCTCAACGAGAGACGGGACAGTCCTGGATTCCAAGAGTGGAAGTGGCTCCACTCTAGCTTTCCACTTAGTCGTGTCCATGAGGGGTGCAGATTCAAGAAAAGAATTCACTTCACTTATGTATTCATCATCAAACAGATCCAAGTTAAAATTATTCAAGCATGCATGCAAAGGATCAACAGACATGTTACTAGACAGCGAATCCTGAACCAAACTTTCAATCATGTTGATTTCATGCACATCATCATCATCATCATCATCAAGATCTAAATGTTGCTGGATAGCATTAAAAAAATTCAACTCCACGGTCATGTTATCGAATGACAACTTCAACACTCCATTATGATAATTAATAATTGCATTAGACGTCACTAAGAAATGACGTCCCAAAATGACAGGAATGTGACAGTCTGGGTTCTGCACAGGCTGAGTATCTAATACAATGAAGTCCACGGGAAAATAGAACTTATCAACCTTAGTCAAAACATCTTCTACCACACTACGAGGAACTTTGACGGATCTGTCCGCCAATTGTAGAGTTACAGGTGTTGATTTGACTCTCCAAGACCTAACTTCACATATACCGAATATGGAAGTAGGTTCACACTAGCCCCTAAGTCTAGTAACTCCTTATTTACCGTATGGTCACCTATCTTGCATGTGATTGTGGGACAACCTGGGTCTCTAAACTTAAGTGGAGTCTTGTTTTGAATGATAGAACTTACCTGCTCAACGAGAAAGGTACGCTTGTGCACATTAAGCTTTCGCTTTTCTGTGCGCAGATCTTTCAAGAACTTAGCATAAGCAGGGATCTTCTTAATTGCTTCGAGAAATGGAATGTTAATATTGACTCGCCTAAACAATTCCAACATCTCGTTATACTCCGTTCCTTTCTTTTGTTGCTCTAACCTTTGAGGAAAAGGATCTACAGGCACTTGAGGTGGTGAGGTATCAACAGTAGAGTATCTAGACTTCGAGGATTTTTCAGTCTCTTTGTCTTTAATGGGTACAAAGTTAGATACATCTCCACTATGGTCTAGCATGGTCACATTGTTATCAACTACTTTACCACTACGAAGAGTAGTAACAGCATGTGCAGTCTCATTACAAGTAGACGTACTTGCCTGAAATGTGCCTTTTGGGTTTTTTTCAGGCTGACTTGGAAACTTACCCTTTTCCCTGTCATTAAGCGCATCACAAATCTGACCTATCTTAAGTTCTAGACTTGTAAAACGTTGGTCAGCGGTCTTCTGATTTTGCAAACGATTTTGGGTCAACAGACCGACACTTTCTTCAATGCTAGACAATTTTTTCTCAGAAGAGTGATGTGTGTACGACTGAACCTGGGGGTTTCTAGGATATGAATATCCTTATGCGTTTCCTGATGCACCCCCTTGTACAGGGCCTTTGGAACATGAAAAGTTAGGGTGGTTCCTCCAACCTGGGTTGTAGGTCTGTGAATAAGGGTTATGTTCTTGCTTTTGATACAAAACATGGGACTGTTCAGGTCTGGACTCTTGAAATGCATGCAATTGTGGGAAGTTATCAACAAGATGATCAGAACTATTACACACAGCACAAATAGAAACCTCAACTTGGTTGCAAGAAGTAATTGCAGCAGATTTCACACTTTTCTCTAGTTCTAACGCCTCAACTCTCCTAGCCAATGATGCTATTTTCGCATTTCCCTCAAAGTCAGACTCTATCTTATGAACACTACCCCTGTTGGTCGACTTCCTAGGTTCTCTAACAGACTCCCATTGCTGAGTTTTCTCGGCAACTTCATGTAAAAAGGTCCATGACTCGTCGGCACTTTTATCTGTGAACTCACCATTGCACATTGCTTCAACCATTGATCGAGTGGAAAAATCCAACCCTTCATATAGAATTGTTGATAGTCTCTACTGTTCGAAACCATGGTGAGGACATTGCAGTAACAAATCGTTAAACCTTTCTAAATACTTGGACAATGTCTCACCATCTAGTTGAACAAAACTATTGATATCCTGACGAATGGTCGCCGTTTTGTGATTTGGGAAGAACTTTTTGAAAAATTATTTCGTAAGTTCATCCCAACTTCTAATGGACTGAGGCCGCAACGCATATAGCCAAGATTTGGCTTTTTCCTTCAAAGAAAAAGGAAATAAACGCAATTTCAGGGACTCTTCTGTCAACTGATTGAATCTGAGAGGCCCACAGATTTCCTCAAAATCTCTCACGTGGTGGTAGGGGTTTCAGCATCAACCCCTCGAAACACATGGATCATGTGTATCGTGCTCGCCTTTAACTCAAAATGACCAGCAGTTTCTGGTAGAACAATACAAGAGGGCTGGCTTGTCCTCGTGGGGTACATGTAGTCCTTGAGACTGCGGGGTGGTATTACCTCATCACCCATTGTCTCAGGTTGGTCAGGGCTATCTACGACAGAAACGGGGATTCAACTATGTCCTCTTGCTGAATTCTAACTAGTCGATTTGTCTCGTCTCGAAAAGTTACAATCATAGCCTAACTGACATACCGTTCAACATGTTATACACCCAGTTAACCAAGCACAACACAATTCAAAAACTCAGGGATTATGTGAATGATTGTCTAGACTATGCAGACATACATACAAACATCATATTTCAGAGAATGGAATAAGCGCAGCAAAATGACAAGTTCAGCGAGCAAAGATTGTATACATAAATCACGACATCATGCTCAGGCAGGCCTTATGTTGCAGGATTTGATAATGCTATGTAAAGCAACCAGTTCAGCAAGCATACACGACAATCAATTCAATAACATCAACCAACATGCAAGGCTCTTAAGAATAGCAATCAGATTCAGGGCAGGATGCACACAGACACGCTGTTCTTCAGAAATAAATACAAAATTTATCCATCCAGGATGTTATTCAAAATATCACAGGGTGTGTGCATGGGAACCAAAAGGTTACGGGTTTTGAGTGATGTTCAGTCAGGCGACTAGCTTATCAGATAAACATGGTATATCATTTAAGACAGAATTCGACTTTCAGAATACAATACCGCCAGTATAAAACTGGGTTTAGGCATAACACACAGGTTGCTTCGCTCCTCTCGCTCCTCACCTTTGGTTTGCACAACAGAAATCGCAGGCACCTGGATACTCAAAAGAGAATATTAGTACAGAGAAGTGTGCAGGTGAAACACAGAAACACAAAGAGTAAATGTTGATCACTAAGAGTTAATAACTAGAATTGTAGGACAAGTGTTGTGTACTGCAGTAATGAATTACTGCAAAACTGAGCTATACCCAATTGAGAAATCTGAACAGGGCAGAATGGAACAGATCAAGGATGTTATGCTGAATGATGGAATGGATATTTTACAGGGTGATAGTGAACTATTTTATACAACTACAGGATTATGCAAATGCTTATATGAAACTGTAAAAGCTAATACTAGGACGCAAATTATAAACAAATGAATTATGCTACTGAGATGAAATCTAAACAAGTATACAGATCTTAAATACAGTCCTAGCTAGATGCAATTATACTAATGACAATGGAGTTACTATAACTGAAAACTACAACTAAAGCTAACAGGAAAGAAGCGAGATATGAGGTAATTATTTGGACTGAAAGCTACAGATTACAAAGATAGAAACTTTTACCTAGAACCAAGATACAAAATGTATACACAGATGGTTGAAACAAAAAGTTGAACTTATGCCAGACAATTTTAAGCAAACTACAATCCTACAGAAACTTTACAGATGATATTGTACTGCAAACTAAACAACTACAGAGAACCTAATATGCTGAACAAAATACAGGAATAACTAGTAGTTTAACTAACAGAACTAGATAACTACACTATTTATACAGATGCTTTCTAACATACACAGATTACAAATTATCCTAAGAAAAATCTAAATTATGCTGAAACGTTTAAACCTTCAGAAACAATTTATGCGCAAAAGTGACGAGAAACAGTTACATGAGAGTCACCGCAGATTGTAGCATGCAGAAAATTACAGAACATAGATATTTAACCAATGTACAAACTATGCTACAGAATATAATTTATCTATGATGCTCAAGCAATGCACTTATAGACAATGATATTGCTAGAATGCCTAAACTGAAATGATATGCAAGATACAGGCAATGAAAAACTAGATGATGTAACTTCTTAACCTACAGATGCGATTTAATATGAAAGAAACTGCAAAATCTAAGTTATTCTAACACAAGTGAAAGAAATAATTCTTAGCTATGTAACTCTTATTACTACTCAAGATTCAGCCAGCGCAACAGAGAGTTCAGAACTTCAGGAGGGAAAATGCAGTGCAGCTGCGATGTGAAAAATCAGGCCTTGCAGGGTCGAGTTCAAGTTAGGACAAATTCTGGATGAAATAGATGGTGTTAACAAAGTGCCAATGGACAACTAAGTACAATTATCCTACAACCTATATGACTAACTTAGTGATGGATATCCACAGATGGTAATATGCTTAAAGTTTCGAAACAAAGGAGCCTAACAAAACACAACTGAGCTACAAAATTACAAACAAAATTTGAAAAATGATGCAGATGCAGGTGACTAAAAAAATAAACTACAACTAACTACTACAACTACAGGTTTTCTAACCTAAAATCAAAGTTATGCTAAAGCAGTACAGAGAACAACTAATACAACTCAGAGATTAACACAGTATGTTATTACAGGATATGAAAAGATTACAACAATGACTAAATCATGCCAAGGTACGTCACACGAGCTACATAGTTACACTACAGATGGATTGAATCACCTGATTTACACTACAGCAGCAGGAACTAACTAATCTAGACACATATATACACATACTAAACTGAGAATCAGAGAAAGTACAACAAAAAAATTCAAACACACCGCTACCGAGTCCCCGGCAGCGGCGCCAAAAACTTGGTAGGTCTTAAACAATACCTACAATTGTGCTAACTACAAGTATACAATATCGAGTTTGTAAAACAGGGTAAGCACGAGTCGATCCACAAGGACAAGGTGGGTATAAAGTTGAATTTCTTTAACCTAACTAATACTGATTCTAATAATAAGTAACAAAGGGGATATTTTGTATCGAAACAACAAGATGCTGGCAAAGATTAAACTAGAAGATTGAAATAGAAATATGGATGCAACGAGAGTTGAAAACAGTCAACTAAGAGGCACTAGGGCAGTTGAGTCCACCACTTAACCTCTACTAGAAATTCAGCAACAGAAATTGTGCTTTTCCCTTATCAGCGGTGAATATACGAGTCTTTCGCCTTTCCAAAGGGGTTTTCACGGATGGATAGTTCAACGCCAACTAAAGCATTAATCCCTAGTATTAGATGTCTTCTTACAGCGCAACTAATCAAAGATTAAAGGTATCAATTAAACATAAGTTGTTGCTACAAAATAAAGGTGTTCTAACAACCTAGGATACATGATATACTAGGTGAAAGTAGTACATTTCAGCTCAAAAGTTAAACATCTATTCATTCAGTAAAGCATAATGTTGTAGTATTTCGATTGCGGTAAATAAGGATTCGTTGCTCGGACTTGAAAATATTTTTAAAACAAAAATATATACAAAATTTGTCACAGGATCAAGAGATACTAGGACTCAGGATTCCACCAATTCTTATACTCATGCGAATCAACTATTAATTCTAGACAATTATAGCTTATAATGATAACAAATATCGACTCTTTTCTTTGCGAAAAATAGATTTTGTAAAGTATTAGATGTAAATCATAAGAATGATGCATCAAGAATCTCATGGATTAAGCATACATCATCAGACAAAATCACAAATAATCAATAAAAATCATAATTCCATTCATAATAGTGCAAATAGTCATAAAAGAATTAAATAAAAATTACTCATGCATAAAGAATGGTTTCTTCCATCATCCCAGTATTGGGGTTTAGCTATTCATATTAATCATACACTCAAAATATTAATTCAAAGATCAAAGTGTGATCAAAAGAGTCAAAAGTTATAAAACAATGGTTCTGTGACCCACAAAATACGTCCAGAAAGAAACGATACCAGGGAACTGCAGTAAAACAACGACACTCCGCTGCTGTTGTTGACGCTGCGGCAAATAAGACTGCTCTGTGCAGTCTGTTCTTCGTGTTCTTCAAGGTCCTCTAATGGCAGCAGCAGCAGCAGGTGGGAATTGTTTTTAATCCTTCTTCTTCGCTCCTCTGCGTCCCAAACCTTCCCAAAACTCTTGATCCTCTTCTCTCACTTCGCACCAGCCTTTATATACCCAATCAGCTCCAAAAATCCCGACAAAATCTCTTATTCTTCTTTTCTTCCAAGTCACGGCTTTTCTTTTCTACACGGCTGCTGATCCTTGTTCAAACTCTTCGTACGCGTCTTCTGTTGTTACCAAACTTTCCCAAGATATAAGGGAATCGAATAAGAGAAGATATCCTCCCTAATCCTCCACGCAATTGCCAAAACTGGACCCAAAAGAATCCCGTGAAAACAACATTCCCTGTTGAACTTTGTTCTCTTTTCACAACTTATCCAGCCCAATTTGCTTCGTGAAATCACTTACACTATCCATGTTTAGCTTAATCACGTTCATCCCAACTGTTTCCAGCGATTGAATCTCTTCAAATCTGCTCCAAAATTCGAACCCTAAAAATTGTTCTTCGCTGCCCATAGTTTCCCGCCAAAACGAATGTTTGAAAACGTGAAGAAATGTGACCTTCCCCTATCCAGTCCCGGTCTCCCTTTAGCATATGCCTGGAAACGGGTCACCCCTTAGTAATTAGGTTACCCCTTATCCAAAGTGAGAGTCCGTATAGTAATTTTCTCCCACGGGCGCAAAAACCACTTTTTTAGCCAATTTCGCCGCAAAAGCTTATTTCTCCAAAAATACCTACAGGGACATAAAAAGCCATAATAAATATAAAATCGAGCACTAATAATATATACAATTGAGATTATATAAGACACAAAAATGTGCCTATCAAATACCCCCAAACTTATTATTTGCTAGTCCTCGAGCAAATCAAATAGAAAATAAAATCCTAACTCACTGTCGCAGGCATCGTCGATTGCATTTAGCGTATGCAATAAGCCTTTAAACTCCTAGGTGTCCCTAGTGGCCGAGTTATAGTCTCGGGAGGGCTTACTAGAGATATACCCACAAAACCTTAATACTCCAGACCCTATCTATCTACAACGAACCTTGGAAGGCATTAAAGAATCTCCTTGGTTGGCATACTTATTGACTACATGAGGAAGTACCCTGATGCGAAATTCCAATTGATGTACACGAGTTTGCACTCAAGCATACTAAAATTCATATGTGCCTATCACATAACAAGAAAAATAACTAAAACATGAATCATCTAGTAGTAAGTTAAGGGCTTCTTCTATGCCCTAGCTAAGAATTTAGAACATATTGAGAACAAGAGGCAAATAGAATTCAAATATAGATAATCCCATTGATGAAATAGAACTCTATTATCTTTCACACTGATTTCACAAGAACACTCGGCACAAATGAAGTTACTTAAGAGTATTTTTCAACCACACTTCACTGCATACCCTCTAACACAACACAACCCCTCATTTTATACAAATATTGACCCCCCTTTTCAGTCCCTGTTATCAACAAAAACAATATAAAATTAGGGACTTCATTATCGAAACTCACCACTGATGTAGCAATCTTCATTCATAGCCACCCAATTTCTTTCAATAGACGACACTTTTGATTTTGTATAGAGATTAGGATCAGACCTAAATTGATAACACTGGCTGCTTGTATTCACTTGTCTCTTCGCTGCTGTTTTTTGGTGTTTGAAGGAACATCAATTTCATACCTAGCTTGTTAATTCAGTCACTTTTGAGAACCAACTAGTTGAGCTATTCTTGCGAGATTCACAGTCAAAGGCTAGGTTACGACTGAAATGATAAGAGAAAGGATAAGCAACTAGTCTTGACAGTGTAAAAGATGAGATAGGGGTATGGGTAATGAGTAGTGAAATTGACAGGGATTTGGTTTTCGATGGGATTGGTAGAGTTAGGGTTTGACATTTGATGGGGTGTTGTCGGGGATAAAGGAGAAATATGGATTAAGGGTCTGTTTGGGTGTTGATTGGAATGAGGGTATGGCTTTGGTATATGAGAATGAAGCTTGGTCTAAGCTTCTCTTCTTTAACTCCCAACATGGGTATCACTTGAATTATGGCCCATTACTTCATTTCATGTTCATATGATTCTTCTTCTTGAGATTCTTATTCACTAGTAAATCCATTAGCTTCACAAGTTTGCTGGCACTCTGGCTGCCTTCTCAACTGCACTTGCCTGCTTACTATGGTTTGGTAACTAGCTTGACAGGGTCTTGTAGCTCCACTTCCTCCCAAAAGTTCAGACCATTCTTTTAATTCCCTTAGAATTGAAAAACAAAAGTCAGGACAATTTCTACACATTTTACTTGTAACGAATAAGAAATACAAGATACAAAATTTGGCATAAAAACAAGCAATTAGTGTAACAAAATGGCATAAACGTCTACAACAAGATAAGAATGTATGCAATATTAGGTGCCCATCAGCATTCCCCACAAATATTTGGCAATTAAGCACAAGTTCAATTAAGAACTCTCCGCCATAAAATGTCATTCCCGAAAGAACAAAAAGAGCGACCTTACTTTCACAAGAAAAGAAAGATTTCTTTGGACATAGAAAATCACATACGAATATGAATTTGAATCCAAAATACTCAATTAAATTAACCACAAGAAAACCCATGATTAATTTAATCGGAAATGCTCAGTATAAGAGAACTTATGGAGCCGCACAATATATACATAAAAATATGGATCAGGGAAGATCAATACTGCGGAATAGACAAGGATTTATTCTATTTTCCATCACTATTTGCACAATGACATACAATAGACATAATCCTCGTAAACAAAAGTTCATCCTATCTTCCATCAATATTTTCATAATGACATACAATAGGCTCAACTTTTGTAATTTCAAAAGTCCATTCATTCTTTTATCAATACTTGCATATCGACATGTGAAAAACTTAACTTTTGACAAAATATGGGACAATCATAGTTCATGGACGCAAACACACATATCCCATAACAAATTGCAATATATAAAACTATAAAGATTAATACTGCAAAAATCATCTTCCAAACAACTTTAGAATTTAAACAAATAAACCTAAAAAACAATGAAGATGAAAACGTTGGACATAGCTATGTGTAATCACAATAATGGCTATTCCAAACTCTAGTTATTCTTCCTAAAAACACAAGAATAAAATTCTCATAAGAAGATTTACTAGAAAAAATAAAATCAACAAGCTAAAGAACAAGGACAGACACTTAAACCATCAAAACCGAACACGAACTGAAATCAAATAGACGTTTCGGAATCCTGACGAGCCTTGAGGTCATTGAGCTTGTGATTGACAGCATCTACTGCTTCTTCAGAGAAGATATCTTCATTGAGAAGATATTTAACATGTGTCTTTATGAGACCAAGGTCAGAAGTAACCTTTTTCAACTCAGTTCTTAACACATCAAGACTCTTCAAAGTATCAACGAGCTGCAGTTTTGCTTCCTCAAAATATATAAGAAAATCATGAACCACTTCAGCAGAAACCATATCCTCATTCTCACATCCTTATCTGTATAGGAATAGTAACATGAGGCATTAGGATAATCATCTTCTACTAGGGTTCTTTTCTTCCTTCCCTTAGACTCGAAACCAATACCTTTGTCAAGAAACCTTTTTGCAAAACTGCTAGAGTTAGAAGAAGACATTCTTGACAAGCCACCAAAAAAATCCCAGAGTATGCGTACGAGACTCAAGGGTTTTAGTATTTAAATGGTTTCTTATGGAAGGTAACTTTTAGGGTTTCTAAAAATTGATTCGTGACAGTAACACGGGTACTCGTACGAACACAATCTTGACCCAACAACAAAGGTACGCAACCGGTCGTATTTTTTACGACAAGACAGAATTTCTGCTATGTGAAAAATATCACAAGATTTTTTTTGGCTCAGAAAATTTTATATCTCTATAGAGAAATAATTTAGAGCACCCAACATAGTTGCGACAAAAACAAAAGAAGAACAACATCAGACACAACCAAAACTTTAAGCAAAGTTGTCTGCAAAAAATAGTTTAGCTATGGACGATAAGAAAATAGCTCAACTAAACAGACAACAATTTTGCCAACCGTATACCTGATTATTAACATATCTTACTCAACAGGATTTTTATGAGTAAGTTTTCAATCTTTGTGATTAATTGACACAAGTATGAGCTCCAAGCTCATTAAATGAACTGTGTTTATGGTTGGGTATCTTTTTCCTTTCGAATCTAGGAAAGAATTCTTTTTGATGTGAGAAATTATCATAAAACTTACTGTCATCATAATATGAGACAAGATTTGAGTTCTTACCAGAAGAATTTTGATTTGAGGCGGTTGACAACCTGTTGACAATTTCTTTATAACCTTCAATTATCTCCTTCAGGTTATTTCTCATATCATCATTTTTGTTCCTTTCTCCTGTAATTTTGTTCACATCAAAGGTAACGTTATCTCCTCTTTTAATAGAAGAAAAAACTTGATCTTTCCTTAGACGATTCTTGTTAAGACGTGTGTTCTGCTTCTGAGCATTCGAGGAACTCACTGAACTAACTTTCCTGGTAGCATACACAGGGTAAGTACGAAAACCAATTGGTTTAGACATACGAATGTCAGTTACACCTTTGAGAATTAAATCTAAGGTGTGTTGAAGTTGAACAAAGGAATTTTTATTCAACCTAGAGATTCCCTTTTGTTTAACAGAATCTTTTTCCTTGCAAAAGAAACATACTTTCTGATCACCAGAGTGATTAGATAGTGCAGTCTTAACAACCTCGTATGGAGAATTCTTCCTTCCATGTGATGTGGAACTACCTTGATTAGAGGAGGTGATTAACACATCTTTTCCAATAGGAAGGGATTCTGGTTTTACTTCTAGAACTGGAAGTCTTTCAGTCGTGGTAGAAGTACATGGTATATTAGACTGCTTAGAGCATCCTCGAATTGAGATTTTACTCAAGCAGTGTTCAATTTCTAAAGCATCCTTTCTGAGGCTCGCCTCGAGTAACATACATGAAGAATGATCTTCAGTATTTTCTTTGGATTTACAGTCTCTTATTACACCAAGAAGAACGTTGACATGATTTTTCAACCGATTAAACCTATCATCCTGGATTCTAACAAGATTCAGAATTAGTTCAATCTCTTCAGCTGTTTCCCTTTCATTAATATAGATAAACTCTTTTGAAGGGTAATCGGAATAACACATGTCAGTGTTTGTCTATCTCGTCAGAGCACTAGGTTCGTTTATATTTGAGATTGACGAATATTTCTCTTTAATAGATACAGTCAGACAGAACTTTTATTTCTGGTGATGCGTTTATCAGAGATAGTACTCTTGTCCATTGAGTCAGATCGCTACAAACACAGACTTATAAGGTCTTTAAATGTGTTTGCCTGCTCTGATACCAATTGAAAAAGCGGGGGTCTAACAACCACACCCAATATTTCGCTTAGCAATCTGTATGGACAAACTCCAATATACTTTTAAGAGAATCAACTAGACAGTCAAACTCAATCTTATTAAAAGTATATCAAAGAGTTATATCTCACTTTCTTGACAATACTTACTCAAGCAAATACAAATCTGCGAGTCTAATTGAATACAAGAGAAATCACTTGAACGGTACCAAATACCAATGTTCAAGGATCAATCAATTTCAATCAACAACCAAAGGTTGGATTTCCCAATTGATCGATTCAACGCACAACCTATGATATTTCAATTATATAACAAAATATAATGCGGAAAAGAAATAACACAGACACCAGAATTTTTGTTAACGAGGAAACGCAAATGCAGAAAAACCCCGGGACCTAGTCCAGATTGAACACACACTGTATTAAGCCGCTACAAACACTAGCCTACTACAAACTAACTTCGGTCTGGACAGTAGTTGAACCCCAATTAATCTCACACTGATCCAAGGTACAGTTGCGCTCCTTACGTCTCTGATCCCAGCAGGATACTACGCACTTGATTCCCTTAGATGATCTCACCGACAACTAAGAGTTGCTACGACCCAAAGTCGAAGACTTTAATAAACAAATTTGGCACACAGAAAAGTCTATGGTAATAGATAAATCTGTCTCCCACAGAAATACCTACGAGTTTTTGTTCCGTCTTTTGATAAATCAAGGTGAACATGAACCAATTGATAACCCAGACTTATATTCCCGAAGAACAACCTAGAATTATCAATCACCTCACAATAATCTTAATCGACTAGCGAAACAAGATATTGTGGAATCACAAACGATGAGACGAAGGTGTTTGTGACTACTTTTATATCTTTCCAATCGGAAAAATTAATCTCAAGCCAATCTTACGATTGTACTCAAATACGATAGAAACAGCAAGATTAGATCACGCAACTATAGATAAAATAGTTGGGTCTGGGTTCACAATCCCAATGAAGTCTTCAAGTCGTTAACCTACAGGGTCTCGAAGAAACCTAAGGTTAAAGGAGAATCCACTCTAGCTAATACAACTAGTATCACACAGGAGGTCTGGGGATTAGGTTTCCAGTTGCTAGAGTTCTCCTTTATATAGTCTTTCAAATCAGGGTTTGCAATCAATGTTAGGTTAGTCACAAAGCATTCAATATTCACCGTTATATGAAAACATGATTAGATTCAAGCTAATATCTTTCAACCGTTAGATCGAACTTAGCTTGTTACACACAAATGAAATGCACGTTTATTTAGGTTTGTGTAACCGTACCCAAACATGTACATTTAGTTGGTTCAACAGTAGTTAACCAAATGGTTAGCCATATGAGCACTTTCATATCAATCATATTCATCTTAACCATAACTAGTTCAAATGACTCAAGAGGACTAGTTAAAGAGTTGTTCAATTGCTTAGATCTCATAGAAGTATATAAGAGACAACCGAAGCAAAAACGATTTGATTCACTCGAATCAATTCATGAACTTTATAGCCACGGTTTGCAAGTATGCATTCCTTAGTTTATATAAGTTTAAGTTCACGAATAATCGTTTTTAGAAACTAACCCACTTAAGTACGCATACTGGTACGCGGACTTAAGTACCCGGAATAAGTTTGTTTTCAATTCACAAACTCCATCATAAATTCACGGGATGTGAACTTCCGACAGTGCGCGTACTGGTACGCGTACTTCAGTGCTGGTTTTCCTGAGCAGCAAAGTACGCATACTTTGGTTCAAGGAATAAGGACTTACACACGTATGAGTTATCACACAATGTTTATATCCTTTCAAGGTTATATTCTAAACTCTCATTTCAATCATTGAAACATTCTTAGAGGACGTTATATAGTTGTTGTTCACAAGCTATGTTTCGTCAATTCGATTTTCATGTAATTGAAAATAATATGACTTTCGTCACTAGTAAAGATGAACTTGGCCAAAGCGAAAGCTTACCAACACATATTTCGAGAAATAGATAAGCGAGATAAACTCGGCTCGAAATATAAAATGTGTATAATCATAGTCTATATAGCAACAATACGACTTTTGTCTCAAGATAGGAGATAGAGTAGATAGACTTTTGAGTGATAGATAAGTTCAAGTCTCCACATACCTTTTAGTAGATGAAGTTCCACCAGTTCCTTGAGTAGTTCTTCGTCTTTGTATGATGATCACCATGGAGTCTAGAGCTCAATTACACTTTATATCCTAGTCCGAGACTTAACTAATAGTAGACCAGAAATCAAGACTTATAGTTTTGATCACTAATATTGACAAACATGCTTGAGATAGCAACGCATGCGAGTTCGATCCAGCAGTGCTCTAGCGATCTCCCCCTTTGTCAATTTTAGTGAAAAAACTATCAATACATATGGAATACAAAATAAATAAATAAACTTTTGTAGCTTCTCTTCCACATGCATGATCTTCATGGTTCTTCAACATTACTCGAAATCATCGACACTTCCAAGTACTTCGGTGATTCCAAAGTTTGTAAGTTTAGGATCATCGTTGTTGAAAATTTTTATCTATAACAATGAGAAAACAAGAGTTCTCAATCATTGTTACACAATGACATAGTATTATTACACATCATCAAAGTTCAATTGTATCACAACTTCTACAACAATACTATGGTGATATGTATCACTCCCCCTTAGTCAATACTCCATCTTACATGGAAACCAATCCCCCTTACATAATGATCCGAAAACTATATGTATTTGTAATGTGAACTACACATTAATTCTCCCCCTTTTTGTCAATAAAATTGGCAAAGGTACGAAAACTAGTGAGATCCTAATGAAATTTCCAAAGAGACATTTCATGACCAAAAGAAAGCACATATCAACTTTTTAGATGCCATCATATAGCCGAAGCTAAATACATTCATCAAGGAGTTTATAAAGATACAAGATAACCCCTATAATATTCCCCAGCCGCACTCCCCACAAAGATTTGGAAATTAAGCACAAGTTCAATTAAGAACTCCCACCCATAAAATGTCATTCCCGAAAGAACAACAAGAGCGACCTTACTTTCACAAGAAAATAAGGATTTCTTTGGACATAGCAAATCACATACGAATATGAATTTGAATCCAAAATACTCAATTAAATTAACCACAAGAAAACCCATGATTAATTTAATCGGAAATGCTCAATATAAGAGAACTTGTGGAGCCGCACAGTACATACATAAAAATATGGATCAGGGAAGATCAATACTGCGGAATAGACAAGGATTCATTCTATTTTCCATCACTATTTGCACAATGACATACAATAGACATAATCCTCGTAAACAAAAGTTCATCCTATTTTCCATCAATATTTGCATAATGAAATACAATACGCTCAACTTTTGTAATGTCAAAAGTTCATTCATTCTTTTATCAATACTTGCATATCGACATGCTAAAGACTTAACTTTTGACAAAATATGGGAAAATCATAGTTCACGGACGCAAGCACACAAATCCTATAAAAAATTGCAATATATAAAACGATAAAGATTAATACTGCAAAAATCTTCTTCCAAACAACTTTAGAATTTAAACAAATAAACCTAAAAAACAATGAAGATGAAAACGTTGGAAATAGCTAGGTGTAATCACAATAATGGTTGTTCCAAACTCTAGTTATTCTTCCTAAAAACACAAGAATAAAATTTTCATTAGAAGATTTACTAGACAAAATAAAATCAACAAGCTAAAGAACAAGGACAAACACTTAAACCATCAAAACCGAACACGAACCGAAATCAAATAGACGTTTCGGAATCCTGACGAGCCTTGACGTCTTTGAGCTTGTGATTGACAGCATCTACTGCTTCTTCAGAGAAGATATCTTCATTGAGAAGATATTTAACATGTGTCTTTATGAGACCAAGGTCAGAAGTAACCTTTTTCAACTCAGTTCTTAACACATCAAGACTCTTCAAAGTATCAACGAGCTGCAGTTTTGCTTCCTCAAAATATATAAGAAAATCATGAACCACTTCAGCAGAAACCATATCCTCATTCTCACATCCTTATCTGTATAGGAATAGTAACATGAGGCATTAGGATAATCATCTTCTACTAGGGTTCTTTTCTTCCTTCCCTTAGACTCGAAACCAATACCTTTGTCAAGAAACCTTTTTGCAAAACTGCTAGAGTTAGAAGAAGACATTCTTGACAAGCCACCAAAAAAATCCCAGAGTATGCGTACGAGACTCAAGGGTTTTGGTATTTAAATGGTTTTTTAGGGAAGGTAACTTTTATGGTTTCTAAAAATTGATTCGTGACAGTAACACGGGTACTCGTACGAACACAATCTTGACCCAACAACAAAGGTACGCAACCGCTCGTACTTTTTACGACAAGACAGAATTTCTGCTATGTGAAAAATATCACAAGATTTTTTTTGGCTCAGAAAATTTTATATCTCCATAGAGAAATAATTTAGAGCACACAACGTAGTTGCGACAAAAACGAAAGAAGAACAACATCAGACACAACCAAAACTTTAAGGAAAGTTGTCTGCAGACAATAGTTTAGCTATGGACGATAAGAAAATAGCTCAACTAAACAGACAACAATTTTTCCAACAATATACCTGATTAGTAACACATCTTACTTAACAAGATTTTTATGAGTAAGTTTTCAATCCTTGTGATTAATTGACACAAGTATGAGCTCTAAACTCATTAAATGAACTGTGTTTACGGTTGGGTCTCTTTTTCCTTTCGAATCTAGGAAAAAAATCTTTTTGATGTGAGAAATTATCATAAAAATTACTGTCATCATAATACGAGACAAGGTTTGAGTTCTTACCAGAAGAATTTTGATTTGAGGCGGTTGACAACCTGTTGACAATTTCTTTATAACCTTCAATTATCTCCTTCATGTTATTTCTCATATCATCATTTTTGTCCCTTTCTCCTGGAATTTTATTCACATCGAAGGTAACGTTATCTCATCTTTTAACAGAAGAAAAAACTTGATATTTCTTTAGACGATTGTTGCTAAGACGTGTGTTCTGCTTCTGAGCATTCGAGGAACTCATTGAGCTGAATTTCCTGGTAGCATACACAGGGTAAGTAAAACCAATTGGTTTAGACATACAAATGCCAGTTACACCTTTGAGAATTAAATCTAAGGTGTGTTGAAGTTGAACAAAGGAATTTTTATTTAACCTAGAGATTCCCTTTTGTTTAACAGAACCTTTTTCCCACTAAAATTGACAAAGGGGGAGATTGTTAGAGCACTGCTCGTTCGAACTCACAAGCGTTGCTATCTCAAGCTTGTTTGTCAATATTAGTGATCAAAACTATAAGTCTTGATTTCTAGTCTACTTAAAATGATGTCTCGGACTAGGATAAATTGTGTAGTTGAGCATTATACTTCACGACTGTTGATGGTGGTTTTTAGTTCAGGGATAAAATCGTAAAACCCTGTATTTAATGCACTGTTATTCTGCAAAGAGACTGAGCCATTCAAAAGTAATGAGCGTTCATACCTCTTTACTTACATATATATATATATGTTGAGCATTTCAACATATTTTTAAAATTTATCCAGAATGGTGCATGAAGCAATAATCCCAGATATTCTGTAGATTTTAACCTACTGCATTATTCACTAATGCATGGCCTGCGTAGTATTTTCTTATGCTATGTTCCCAGCCGAACTCTCAATATTGGCATGACATGACGGTTAATGTTCACTCGCAGCGGAGTAGCATGAATCTCTTTAAGTGTCAGTATTTAGACCTGCATGAAAACACTCAGTAGGATACACCAATCTCTGACAAAGATATTGGCGTAGCGACACACTTTTAATTGAAAGTTAGCTCGATCGACGATGTTTAAATTCCTTAAGGAAAATCTAGACTGTCCATATCAGTCTTTAAAAAAGATCACGTCCACATGATTTGGCCACGCAATTCAACAAGCTTAGCCTACTCCTAGCGGAACTAGGTGATCATCATGGTGACCACTTGTGGGCCCACTAACATCCCAGCCGGTCGGAATCCATCTAGTTCACCCGCAACACCCTCAAACGTTAGCCAGAACATGGGTGATCGCGCTGTTAAAAAAGCTCAAACGAGCTAAGACCGACCAAAACGGTATCAAAAACATCACGGCCGCCCAACTTAGCTAGCCTAGTTGGACGGATTAGATCTTCCTTAGAACAATTAAAGAAGTGCTAGCGTGTTCATCGGCGACCAAACTCTACCCGTGGTCGATCGCCCTGCTCGCGACGAGCCAAGAAGACACCAAACAGTTTACCCAAAGTAGGGCGATCGCGCGGCTCTTTAAACCCTAAATTGAGTTAGCGGCATTACACAACTGCCGCAAATTGATCATGGCCACCCATCTTCGCCAGCCTAGTCGGACGACCTAGATCCAATTTCAGGCGGCCAATGAGATATTGACAAGCTCGCCGACAACCCATCTTTATGAAAACTTAATCGACTTGTCCAAATCAGTGACAAACACCCCAAACCGTTTGGCCAAAGGTAGGTTGGCCGCACGGCTTTAAACCCTAAAAATCAATCAGTGGCAATGAACAACTGCCGCAAATCATCTCGTCCATCCAACTTCGCTAGCCTAGTCGGATAGTTTAGATTTATTTTTAGGAGGCCAACATGGTAACACTGTGATCATCGGCCACCCCTCTTCCACAGGGAGTCGACCAAGTGGTAGTTCACCCATGGGGTTCTAAAACGATCGCCCAAAGGTGGTCGATCATGCTACTTTTTAAGACGTTCAATTCACGACTAATTTGAATGAACTCTAAAACAACGATGTTTCCTGCACATCGATTATTTTAACTGCTTGTTTAAAAGTGGTGCTTTATATACATCGATCATAAGTGATGTTTTATAAATATTGATTTCATAAATAATTTATTATTTGACCTAAAAGCACTATGTGCTGCTTTTAGCGGCGAGTCTCACGACTTCACCCATTTACTCGATACATCAAACATGTCACAAACTGGGGGATGCTCACTGGGGTATTGGTCTGGTGGTTTACAGCGTGCGGCGTGCAACGTGCCCATTACGAGAAAGTGTCAGGAAAGGACGGATGGTTAGCAACAATGGGAGTAATGGGTGAAAGTGTGCTCAGTTTTCCCTCGTAATGGAAACATGGTGATCACCACTTTTTACACAACCCCACTTCTCCACTACTTAACTGCATCCACTTCCTACGAGATCATGGGTGCGCTCGATGACTTGTATAAATAGGATTTCAACCTATTTCAACAAAGGAGACAAGTGTTATCAACACAAGTAGCTAAAAACCATATTCTGATACAAGTCATAAACAACCATACCTTCTTAATTCAACATTCTGATCTTAAAAAGTTTCTTCCTTCCCTCCCTAAGATCAACCCTTCTCCTTCACTTTGTGACCGAATTGAATCTAGAACGACCATTTTTTGGTTTAGGCCAGAGTCTTACAGATTTATCTCTCGAATCTAAAATTACTCCTGTGCAGTACATTTGTTTAGGGTTTGAATTCATTTCTCATCAACACACCCAAATTTACCAAAAACAGCAAAATCAGTTTTACCCCAAAACAACGACATTCATCAATTGAAGACGAAGAACTACTAAGGCGATCTTGTGAAACTTCATCAACAAAAGGTATGTGGCATGCTTGTAAACAGTACCTACAATGACTCCAAGTTCACAACGTCCTACTGTAGACAAGGCAAATACAGGTCGATCCTCAGGGACAAGGTGGGTGTAAGTTGAAGCTATGGACTTTCTATACTGATTAGAACAAAGAGTAACCAAAAGGGGTGTTTGTTTTCCGATACGTCTATATGATGGTAGTGGCCGAAATAACAAAAACGAAAGCAAAGCGTAATCTAACAAGCAGATAAATAGGGTGTTAGGGGAAGTCAAATCCACCTCTTAACCCTCACCAAGTCAATTCAATCTCAACAAGGTTCTTATACCTTATAATGGACACCGGTGGTCTTCCTCCTATCCAGGGCACTTTCAGTAGGATGGTTTAGTGTCACTAAGATGATTCCTAACCCTAGTATTAGCTGCCCTCTCACAAAACAAATAATCGCAGATCAATCACTTAGATAGTTAAACAATCTTGATATGGATATTCTAATCGCAACTAAGGTGTCCCTCCGAAGTACTAACTGTATGATTAAGGCGCAACTAGTCAACGGATCGAACAATAGTGTGTTAAAAACGAGTTGCAGCACAATCAACACAGTGGTATTCTAACTACAATGGATACATGGCATACACTGTGAGAGCAAAATGTTGAAGTGCTCAGATTATATTTATCCAAAACAATACAACACAACAAGAACAATATAAAAACTTGAATTAAACTGAGTAATAGATTAATGGTTTCATCTAAACCCTAACTATGAAATTAGAACATCATGGAGATAATAAAATCAAACATGAATTACTGCTTGGTGCACCGACTAATCCGGGTATGAATTTTACATCACACTTCCTTCTCTATTTATACATCAATTTTCACTCAATCACTTAGAATTTGATAATTAGAGAATACCCACTCACCCAAGATATGTTTTCCGACAAACCCCTTCTGCAAATCAGACCTGCAACTCTTGATTTGATGTTTACTTTAGCTATTGAAGATAACCCTAACTATATCTCTCTCAATCCTAGCTTCTAGGGTTACTGTTTTTGATAAGAGAGAAGCTAAGATGGAGATAGATAGAGATTAGAAGGTTGATTGATTGCATAGGGTGGATGATAGGTTGGCTATGCTCAGTGGTGGTCAGTAATAGAAGTGATGGAGGGAGAAAGTGAACTGATGGTTTTGCAGAGCTTGGAGAAGATCAGAACGATCAACAAGGAAGTGTTTGGCTTCTTCTCGGTTTAGGGGAGAAAATAAGAGGATAGGGTGTTGAGCAGGAGTAGCAACCGTTGATGTCTCGGGCACAAATATGGTTTTGGGTTCTTTTACTTTTGCCAGAACCAATGCTTTTTCAAAGCTAACATCTCAATCCCACTCCTAGTTTTAGGTCTTGCAAACATCATTCTTCACTTGCGGATGAGGTGCAATAGACATTCTTCACTGCTTTCTAGCGCGAGTATTTGTTGTCTCTCTTCCATTGTCTCTACTTCTCTGCCCTTTTGGCTTCTCCATTCATCCAAGCTTTATTTAGTACTTAAAAACACAAAGTTAATTAGTAAAAGTATTTATTCTTGAAAACAGAGAAAATATAGAATTTGGGATAATATATGATTTTAAAGCGCAAAGGATAAGTTAATTGCCAATAAAAAGGTGTAGAAATATGCAATATTTGGCACTCATCAAATACCCCCAAACCTGAATTTTACTTGTGCTCAAGTGAAACAGAAATTAAGAAATCCTAATTGTACCATTGTCGCTGGTCTCTCGAATGCATTTAGCGTATGCATTAAGCCTTTAAACCTCTAGGTGTCCCTAGTGGACGAGTTATAGTCTCGTGAGGATTCACTAGAGGTGTACCTGCAAAACCTTCTCCAACTTCAGAGCGTAATAGAGTCCCAAGTATCCAAGGAGCTATGAGGACATAGAGTTTCTGCATGCTAGTAACAAGAAGTTAGAAATACCAAAGAACGCATTATCATCCTTAAAAGTTGAGCGAGAAGTAACCATACCATATGAAAGAATTCGGGTTCGAGAGTGATCACAAGCCTCAACTTCTGCCTCACTAATAGGGTTTTATGATAATTGCACTCAAAAAGACCGCTTTTTTAGTCTCTCATGTGTGCGGGCAGGATTAAAGAGAGAAATCCCGCACACGTTGAATGGTGGGAAGGAGAACCTTCCGAAATAATTTCTGGAGACTCCACAAAATTGTTGAAATAAGAATCTTTTTCTTATGATCTCTAAGAAAGGAAATCAATCATTAGCAAGGATGGTAGTACTCACTTACCTTCACATCTGATCGGCAGTCAACACCACTCTCACAGCATCCATAGAAACGTCTTCGATCTTAGGTCTTCAACTGTTGATGATGAACTCTTGAACTTCTTAGAACTTTGACAATTTCTAATTCTTCTCTTCAATTTCCTTGTTGCTTGAATTTTCTTCTTCAATTCTTCTTCTTTACCATGGTGCTTATTAAACAAAACTAAAAACAAACTGTAATAATTTTTTTTTTTTTAACACAAACTGAAAATAACAAAATAATAATGAAACTACTAAAGACATGGATGAAGGACTTTATCACTTAATTCTTCACAACCTGTATTGTCTTGATTTCATGAACTTCACTACTTCTCATCTTATTTTCTTTTCTTTGCTCTTGTAAATTACCTCTTCAAATGTGTATAAAATTCTGCTCTTTGTACTGTATCTTCACTTTGAATAAGAATTTTACTTTTCTTTGTATTGTTGCATGTAAACCTTGGACTATTTCAACTTTCTTCATAGAATCTGACGTTGCTCTGCTCGTTGATGATGGTGTGTTTCTATAGATCTGTTGATATGTCGAGTGAGAGAGAATGGTGTTAACTGCAAATCAAACTACAAGAAAGAGTTTTCATCTTTAGACGTCATCCTCATGATTGACGGAATTAACACTCAAGAGATCAAAAATAGTGCTGAAAATGGTGCGAAGTTGGGTAGCTCACCATTCCTACCCGGAATTCACGTACGGTGACACACACTCTAAAAGGACTTTTTAGATAGTCACAAAAATGAAGGTTGGTACCTCGCTTGATGTAAAAAAAGGTAGTCTCCACTAAGGGTGATCATAATTCTACTACCAAATACCTTTGCAACACCTAATTTGCCCACTGGCATGGTTAAATCCAACTTTAACGCTCTAACAACTAAGAAACCCGATTGTGTTCTCTAGTACTTTCAAGTTCAGTTATTTCGGTCAGACTCTCTATGTAAATATAGCTAGAAGCATGTTAGTGACTCTAAGATCTCTAAAAGTTGGAGGTTTTATGCAAATATTTACATTTTTTTTTTTAATTTTTGATTTTTTTTTTTTTTTTTGAAAATTTTATCTAAAAAGAAAAGAAAAAACTAAAAACAAGTGAAAAGAAAAGACTAAAAACTCTAAATGCAAAATACTCCCCCAAAACTGAATCTAACATTGTCCTCAATGTTTCAAAAGATGATAAGAATTTAAACAACAACATACCATGAGAACCAAGTCGATTAGAGAAAAGGGAAGAGATTACCGGAACGTCGGCGAAAGCAAGATTAGAGCTTCATTATTCAAGGCTAGAATCCAACATTTGCAATTGCGATCACATTGAATTAGCACAATATATACAAGAAATACAACATTACCTACTGGATTATACAATGATGACTCACCATATACCAACAATCGAAAGAGTTGAGGATCAACCCAAAAGAAGGAATGTAGAAATTTTAACAGCCTCACATAAATATAAAAGCACAGAAATGCAAGTGAGACTGCAAAACAAAATGAGCTACCCCCAAACCTAGATTTTTCAACACATATACTTATGGGTACAAAATCTGACAATTTCAGGGGTGCATCATGCACAAGGTCTAGTTCAAAATGAACATGTTCAGGGATGGATGGAGAGGCATGAGTAAACTCCAATTGTGGCTCATCAAAGGTATTATATTTAGCTGCAAAATAGTCCAGGAGGACTTGGGAGGCACACAGTTCCAATCCTAGATTAGGTACTCTCAGAATAGTTGGATTTACAAGCAAAATCTAGGTTGGGTGCAAGATTATCTGTTTGTGGCATGGGCAGGGAGGTAGGCATATATAAGTCATGTAAAAGGCCATTAGTACCATCACATACTCTCCCTAAGTCAGAAACATGTATACCATGCACATTTTCATAGAACAATCCACCAAGCCCCAGTTCATAATCATTCAAAACTTTAGTTTCAAGCACAGGCAAATCAGAAAAAACATCACACTGTGACCTAGGCATAGAATCAGACACATCAAATTTATTTTCATGCATAAGAACATTAGTGTCAACAGAAAATTCAACCTTACCTAAGTAAGACACAAGTTGTCTGTCATGCTCACTTTCACAGAACAATTGCACAAGTCCCAGTTCAACATCAACATCACATGTATATGCATATGGAATATTAGAAGAAACATCATTCATGAAGGTCGAGGCAGAGAAGCCTAATGTCTCTGAACCCAAAGGTTCCATAACAAAGTTTTCAGAATAAACATGCTCTTCTAACACAACATCATCTTCTTCTTCCTCATCATAACAAGAATACATTTCCCTATTCAAAATTGTAGTATTTCTAGTCCCTTCGTTTACCTCTATATCAGGTTCGGTTTCAATATTAACAGCTTGACTAGGAACATAAACACTATTCTCAAAATTTACTTTAGGACTAACTGCCATTTCATTATAAAATTCCTCCCTTTCCTCATTTTGTAAACGAAAAAGATTCATTTTTAATAATACATTAAGTTGTTCAATGGAAAGAGAGTCTTCAACAGTAGATATCCTCATCAGGGGAGGAGCCAGCCCATTGCAAGGGGGTGCAATGGCACCCCCTGCCAAGCTGGCTCCAAAGCCCATTTTAGGCCTTACAATTTTTATTTTTTTTTTTAAAATAAGCCCATTTTTGCACTTTTGCACCCCCTAGAATTTTTGGTTGCATCCATAGTAAAATTTTGCACCCCCTCTCATGATTCTTGGCTCCGCCCCTGATCCTCATAGCATATTGGTATTCAGTACATGGTTGCGCACGAGGGTCACCACAGAAATTAAATTCAGAAGCAATGCTATATGGTTCATTATGAAATTAAAATCTAGCATTATCTTGTTCAATGATTTCCACAGATTGCATACAAGGGGTCAGGGAAGTACAAAATTGTTCAATTTTGTCGTGTTGATTGATACATGGGTGCATGGTCGTTAGGGTCTATAAAAGACTGATCGTAACCTTCAAAAGATTGATTATGGTCCCAATGACTACCAGCTTCATAACCTGTGGGTCTTTCATATCTTGGATTTTCATGGTATTCTCTAGATTTCCTAAAATTATGCAAAATATAGCAGTTCTCAACAGGATGGCTTAAGCTATCACATAAGGTACAAGCATAGATTTCAGATTGCCTAGGTGAATTAGATGCGACAGATTTCTCATGTATTCGCATTTCTAAAGTTGTAATTTGAGCTTCTAACTGATCCAAAAGTGATGAGTGTGTGAGCTGGCATTATAAAAATGTTCATTTTCTCCCTGTGGCGAATACTACATTTGCGAATAATCATTAGGATCCATGTGTTGAGGCTCAAGACTATGAAAATGTCCAAAAAAATCCCTATAACTATTGCATCATGGTCTGTGGAAGGATCATAATGAGAAGCATGCTCATAAGCAAGTTCTCTAATGGATTTGTGCTCATCCCCAGTTGCAGACCAAAATCCATGCATCTTTAGAGTGACAATCAGATTTAGGGCCGAGATGATGCTTTTAAAGGAATGGCAACAAAATCAAAGATGCACATAAGCAGATACAGTATCATGCAGATATTCATGGGTTGTGATAATGATTTCAGCAAGCAAAGATTTTACTCAACTACCACAGTGTCATGGACTAAAATACCAGATGTTGCAGGGTTGTATAAGGATATGTGAAGTACGGGATCAGCAAGCATTCATGGCAATTAATCAAGGTAGAGCATCAATCAACCAGTTTTGGCTATTAGATAACTAAGCAATGTGTAACTCAGGGAAATAGGTAATTATGCGCACATATGTCTAAACTATTGAAGCATATATACAATTATCAACATTCCCTATATTGAGAGAAGCATACACAAAGAGATGACAATTTCAGCAGGTAAAAAAATATCGCTCAGATATCATGGGATAATGCACACAAAGATACTCTACGTTGCAGGGATTGGACAATGTTCTGTCAGGCAACTATGTTATCAGGAAAACATGGGGTATCATTCAAGACATATCATGAAAGGTTCAGAGATTCAATGGAGTTACAAGTTTAACAACTGATAATGGGAATTATCAGAGAGAAAATTTTTGAGATTAGAGGATGATACCGCCGGCATAGACCGGGTTTAGGTACTTCCAAAAATTGTCCAACTCCTTGCCCTTCCTTTCCTTGGATAGTACAGTAGCACCACAGGTACCTGTAGACTCAACATCAAGCTTCAGCTTCCAGAATGATACAGGTGAAGTAAAAACAAGAGACCACTAGTGTTGAAAATTTCAGAATTCTGCAAAATTCGGAGATGTTGGAACTGGAATTTTGCAGGGTGATGAAAGATTCTGAGAGCAGTGAACTAACAAAACCACTTCACACTTGCTGAGATTCCAAATGCAGGTTATAGACAATCCTTAGCAAAATTTGAGCTATGCAGAAATGTTTAAACCTTCAGGTACAATTGCGCGCAAAAGTAATATGAAGTAGTCACACGAGAGTCATAACAATGATATGCAAGTTATGCTACAGAATATAATTTAGCTATGATGCGCTTATGGACAAGCAATGAAAAACTAGATGATGTAAATGCTTAACCTACATATGCGACTTAATATGAAAGAAAATTGCAAAATACAAGAAACGGAAACCATATGCAGATTATGAGAATGACTGAGTGTTAAAATTACAGCTACAGAACTAAGGTGTTACTAAGTTACATTTACAGATTCTAAATCTAAGTGGTGCTAAAACATGTGATGAAAGCTAAAGTAACATTACTGATAAACAAACTATGCTAATGCTAGCACTACGGAGAACTGATGAAAAGTATATCCAGATGGATCAAAACAACTAAGTTATAACAGTGACAGTAATGAAACAAATGGGGATTTATAAATGGATACATATTAAAAACTACTGAAACTAAATGTTGGTATGAGAATGCAGCAAAACAGAATGCAAAAAGGTCTTTAAAAGATGATGCAAAGATGTAAGTATCCTAACAGAAACAAGATGCAAGAATGCAAATGAAAACCTACAACTAAAATGATACAGAACTAAGCTATGAGTGCAACAACATGCCACAGATTGTAGCTTACTACACCATTTTAAGGATATAACAACCCAGAATAGCAACAACAGTAGCGCCGTTGCTAAATTTCTGTTGCTATATTTTCGCAACGATGCATTTCTGTTTCGAATGTAGCGACAGCAAACTTTCGGTTGCGAATAGAAACGACAAGATGTTCATGCATGCGAAGCACGCATGTGGTTGGGAACACTTTGACGTTTTTTTACGCCCAAGTCAAAATTTGGTCACTCATCTTCTTTATTTTCCACCCTTTAAGCCTTATCTACTACAATACTACTCCCTCGGCCAAAGGAGTATTATCCTTAGAATTTTCTCAGCCATTTCCATTTTTCATCACCCGCTCTTTATTTTTCTGCTCCCGAAGATATTTTCTCCCCTTGATATCAACTGAAGATTCAGTTCATGTCTCGATCTAAATCGATCTTTAGTTGCAGTCTTGTATTCGATCTGGTAAGTATTTATCAGTATTAGTTTTTCGATTTCCATTAATAGATTCTAGGGTTTCACGATTTTAGGCATTTTTATTTCAGTTTCAAGCAACTAATAGAGTAAATACATCTCGGGGACTTGGGTTTTCTAGATCGGTCATGAATCTGATGTATATATTATTTTTTTTTGTAAGTGATGTATGATTTATTTTAGTTACTAAGGTGAAGTAATAGAGTTGGGGTGGTTTTTGTAATGGCTTGATTAGAAACTTTGATGGTTGGATCTGCTTTAGAATCATATATGGTTTAGAACCAGCAATTAAAAATGTTATTTAGTGTTTGTAAATATAAGAATGGAGAAGGTTTAATTGAAGGAACTTATTGTTCTGTGTGTAAAGAAATTGAGTGTTAAGTAACTATGTAATGCAACGAACTCTATTGTTGATTTTCCTTGCCTGTTGTTATGATTGTTATGCTCTTGGTATTTCTCGCTGTTTTAAGGTTGCTCAAGCTGGGGATGCTTATGAAACACATATTTCTAGCAGTTCAAATTTGGCAAGGGAGCGGACTTCACTCCTCGGAATGGAAGATGGAATATTAATAATGAAGTATTTGTCGAACCAATTACTAGGGGTGCACATACCCTATCCATACCCGCCAATCCTACCCTACCCGCCACTGTTGTAACCTTATCCTATCCTACCCATTATTTGGCGGGTAGGGTGACGGTTAGAGATTTTTTTACCCGCCGTTAAATGGGTAGGATGACGGGTAAAGCACGAAATTACCCTACCCTACCCGCCTACCCGTATAATACTGAAAAGACAAAGTAACCCTTGTATTGTTTTCTCCTCCTGCCTATTTTTTTGTTATTTTAAAACATATTAGGGGTAAAACTGTAAAAGACAAAGTAACCCTTTAATGGATTTTACTTTCTATCGAACCATTTCATCTCTTTTCATTCGAAACATTTCTCTCTTTTCATTCGAACCATTTCATCTCCTCGTCTCTGCAGTAGCGAAGTGAAGTCTGGGTTTCGATCTGAAGCTGAAGATGTAAGTGATTTGTGTGTTCGATTTGTGTATCGTTATGTGTTTGAATCTATTTTTTGCTCATCTCAATCCACTTTCTTATCTCTGCAGAAGAGAATTTAGGGTTTCAGGCTGCAAGTGCAGTTTGAGGTTTTGGGGGTTTCGATCTGAAGATGTAAGTGTTTAAAGCTTTCAATTTGTGTTTTGATTTGGGTTTCGATCTGTTCTTTTGGATTAGGCTTTCATTAAGGTGTTGATGTGTTAATTAGATTTTATATTTTAAAAAGCAAGAGAACCAAAAGGATAGCACCAAAATCCGATGATATCTACTGGAAACTTCTTGTCAAGGTATAAATCTAGAAACCCATTTCTGCAGTTCTTATTGTTTTCATATTCTCACTTGAAAATCTCATTAGATGTTGTATTTTGGTTCTGTGATTGATTTAGTTGTTTCTCTTACATCTTCAATATTTCAAACAATTTCAGTAAGATTTTGATTATTTGACTTTGAACCCATGTCTTTAGAAGAAATTGTTGCTCTTCAGTTGTTTAGTATTTGAAGAAATTATTTGAGAAATTAACATGCATGTTAACTGATTGATGAAATTATTTGACCACTGGAAGTTACACAAAAGAATAATATGTTTCTGTCAAATTACTAGTCATGGAGGTGAGCATATTGGAAGAGCATTGGAGAAATGTTTGATAGAGTGGGGTCTTGAGAGAGTGTTCACCATCACGCTCGATAATGCATCTGCAAATAAAAAAGCAATTGAATATGTCCAAGAGAAAGTTGTAAGTTGGGGATCGTCAATTGTAGGAGGTAAACATTTACATATAAGGTGTGCTGCCCACGTATTAGCTTTAGTTGTTAAGGATGGGTTGAAGAAATATCATACTTCAGTGAGAAGAATCAAGTCGGTGGTTAAATACGTCACGGACTCTCCTGCTAGAATGAAGAAATTCTTAGATGCCTTATTTCTTGAAAGAATGGAATACAAAAAGGGATTAGTGTTAGACGTGAAAAAAAGATGGAACTCCATTTACTTGATGTTGGATGCAGCAGAAAAATACGAAAAAGTATTTATAAGGCTAGGACGATCTGATAAATCATTTCGTGAGAGGTTTATCTTCGATATTCCCGATGAATCAGTAATGGGTGTTAATGTTGATGATATTAACAATACTGATTTTCTTGATGAAATAGAATCCAGTTCTTCTGATTCTGATGCTGATGAAGTTCCCTTATCTGGTCGAAGAAAAGCCAAGAAGAAAAAGCCTCACGTGCATGCTCCTGAAAAGTATGACTGGGCTAATGCTCGAGTCCTAGTTCAGTTTCTACAGGTATTTTAAACTTTAGTAATCCCTAAACTTTAGTACTTTAATTATATTAGTTTAGTTTATACTATGAAACCAACTATGGTGGAATGTTCATTTCGGTCACATGGATACTCTAATTAATTATCTCCCAGCAACAAGTTCCTGAGACGTGAATGCAAACTTTTTGGATTCTTTTTTTGTTCCTAGGATAGGAAATGTCATTGCAGAGTCCTTAACAAAATTCGCTAAATTTTTTAACTCCAAATTGGATTGGACACACAATCCTCTAGCTTGTATTATGCAAAAAATTTTAATAGATAGATGGATCTACTACCTTTGTAGGTCAGACTTTTCATGGGCCTTAATTCTATCTAATGAAATCTTATTCACAAAAAATATTGATACATGCCCCGAGTCAGTGATCAAGTTTTGTTTTATCAACTTTGAATTGTAATCCCCAAATGGGGTGCATAACTTGCAACTTAAGGTGGTGGTACCACTAGTATCTTTAGTAATCCCTAAACTTAATATTAATGAAGATGTTAGTTATATGTATTGTTACACTTCCTGTTTTTGATCTTCAACAAAGCACTGAAATGAATTATTGGGGAAGCTCTGGATTGTAGAAATCAAATTGAAAATTTAGCAGGGGAAGCTTTGTATTTAATTTGTTTATAGTAGTTGTGATGTTCGATACGAGCTGTATTTGATTTTTATCCAGTGCATTCTGCCATTCTTGTATAATTGTGTTCTTAATTAAGATTGTAGAATTTAACAGGAACACGTAAAAATCTAAAAAATAGTAACCTTTGCCAACCCAGACCTGGTCTTTATAATCCTGTTTGGATATCTCCTCTATCTTGTACTGATAATGATAGTACCACTAGTATCTTTAGTAATCCCTAAACTTTAGTACTTTAATTATATTCCTTGTTTTTAGTTTTTCTGTGTATTATTTTAAAGAGTCAATCTGTGCCTGTTCATACTAGTGGTAAAGAATAGCTCTTGCTTTGCTTTTTAATTTCACTTAGATAACTGCATTTTAGCCCTGCATATTAGTTGCAACTTTTAATTTCAGTTATTCCATTTCGGTGTGCACTCTTTTAGTCCCTGTATACTAGTTGTAGCCTAATTTAGTTTCAGTAGTTTTTATATTTCTTAGTTCATAGTATTTAGCCATCTGTAAACATTTTCTAAGAATGTTTTGAGTATCTTGTTGTGTTGCTTACGAGTTAATATGATCTGTATATGAAGTTTCTATAACAATTAAAACTGTTTCTACAGGTATTTTTTGAAGCCACTGTTGAGTTTTCTGGTTCTACGTATGTCACTTCGCATACATTTTTGGGGGAAATTTGTGATGTACGTGGAGAGTTAAATGAATGGCAAAAAGGTCATCATGATCCTCACTTAAGCCATATGGGTGAGAAGATGTTACTTAAATACAACAAGTATTGGGGTGAGCATAAGAACATGAATCCTTTATTGTTTATTGTTGTGCTTCTTGACCCAAGAGAAAAAGAACGTGGACTGCAAGTAATACTAGAAGACCTGATTGTGCATAATATTCCTTGGATGAAACAAAGATTGGTTGGTTAGATGAAGTGAAAGAGGATTTTAATGAATTATTCACAGCTTATAAGGCAGAATATATAGGTGTAGGAAGTGTGTTAGCCTCGTCGGAGTCCGTAGGTGATACTGGTGGTAGTCCTAGTCAAGAGAGTTGTAGTTCTAGTTCTACGTCACATATAAAGAGAAGACATAAGGCCCATAGAGAAGAACGTAAAACCCAGTTATCTATAACGGAGGATGTTGACAAATCAGAGGTGGAAAGATACTTATCGGAACAGATTTACTCACCAACAAAAGACAACAAAAATGGTTCGAAGTTTGATATACTCACTTGGTGGAAAAGCAATGCTGCAAGATTTGATATTCTATCACTTATAGCAAGAGATATACTTGCTATTCCCGTCTCTTCAGTTGCAAGTGAATCTGCTTTCAGTACTGGAAAGCGAATACTTGGTCATTTCCGAAGTTCTTTAAAACCCCGAACTGTGGAAGCATTGATTCTCCTACAAAACTGGTTAAGGACACCGATTGATATGGATCCATCTACATTTGGAGCTGAAGAGAAGGAGGATGACGTCTTAGAATCAGGTATAAAACTTTCCTACATTGATTCTCCTACATTTGTCAAGTCTCTGCTGTTTTCAGTTTCTTACAATATAGTATAACCATATGTATATTTCCATCAGTAAGTGTACTGAGACCTCTTAATCAACATTTGTTGGTTCTCCTTCGGTGCAAGGATTTCTATTTTATCATGTTGTTGTAATCAAGTGCCATGTAGCTTGAAGTCAGAATTGCTTTACAGTTCGCAGTGCCTAAATCAGATCTAGGAAACCAATTTGTATATGGAGTAAATTGTAGTTAGGGTTCTTACACCCAATACACAGAGAAGTAAGTAGTATCTTTAAGATCTATGCAGTTGATGGAACCTAATATATGACTGGTTATTCACTTATTCTAATGTACTTCTGTATTCATTATTGAGCATGTATGCTAGAGTGAATTCTCGTTTGTAGTAAACTGAACTTTATAGGTTCTGCTTTAATGGCACTGATGAGATAATCTGTTGCCCAGCTCCTTTTTCTCCAACATTGCCTAGTTTTTGGTGTCTTTTTATTGATGTAGTGGTGATATATGTAAAGAGATGTGAACTCAGAAAACAAAAAATATGCAAAGGATGAAGGGTACTTGAACATGATTAGGGTTAGGTCTCTGTCATTATTCATGTGTATGCCTGCACATGGTTTTGTTTGGCCATAATATGTTAACGTTATAAGATAATGTCCTGCTTATTCAGCACTTGTAGATTTAGGATAACATTATTTCATGTATGGGTTTCTGCCTTTTCTGAAATATACTGCCTTTTCTGAATACAGTGCTCTGAGTTGCATGTTAGTTCTAAACCTATCAAAGGAGCAGTTTCTTCTTCTTATTTTTCTGTACTTTTTTTGAAGTATAGTTACTATCTCGAACTCATAGAATTTAGCAATTTCCTAGCCTCTTATTTTGTCTTTCAAACATTAACAGATACAAAACTTGTTGTGATATTACTTGATGTTGGATGACTGAACTTTGCATCAAATCATTCACTATTATGACTGAATCTAACAAGAGATAACTTGTATGCAGATTTATTTGGTGATCTTAGTACTTATTCCATCATCGTAGATGATGATTGAAGAAGAAGGTCAATATGAAGAGCTTTTGGTGATGATACTGTTATATGAAGAACAAGGTCACGTGAAGAACATGGAATTGGGCTGGGATTCATCGTATATTTCAAAAAGAATACAACTCTTTTCTTGAGAATACTTTTGTTTGTACATTTTTTATGGTTATGCTTTTGTTTCTGAATTCATCGTTGGTCTACTAGCACAACATGCACGGTCCCTTAGTCTGAAATTCAGACTTCAGAAAGTCATGGAGAAGGGGAAAAAACGGTTATACCCGCCACCCTACCCTACCCGACCCGCCAGAGAATGGGTTGGGTAGGATCTTACCCGTTTAATGGCGGGTAGGGTGGCGGGTAAAAATTTCTTAACCGCCAGTAAACGGGTAGGGTGGCGGGTATAGGCCATATCCTACCCACCCTACCCGTTGTGCAGCCCTACCAATTACAGTTGAACGGTGGGCCATTGTAAACTTCTCGGCTCGTGACATGTGGTCTAGTTCGATATCAAACTGGGAGAACCGAAAGGCATGGTGAGTTCTTATATTCCAGCAGCACATTATTATTCACCTCGAGAAGTTACTTTCTTGCATCCCATGTTGAAGTTATGTTCTGTAATTTCTTAATGTAGAATTCTTGAATCAGGTCTCAGGGAGTACTATGCGTAGAGTACAGATTATGTTGGCTGTATTTTATTTTCTTTGAAGTAGGAAGTCTTTTTGACCTTTAAGATAATTGTAATACTCAACTGATTACTTACTGCTTTAAATGTAGGACTTCATCCGCTTGAGTATTTACTCTCAACCAGATGGTCCAGTGATGGGTAATGGTAGCTTTAAATTCTCAGATTTATTACCTGGGTACGTTGCTTACCTGGGATATTTTTTGGTAACTTGGTGTGGTCTTCTTAATGATTTGTTTTGCAAGTTCACATATTCTTACATATATCTATGTCCATCTCTTTTTAATAGGACACTTGAAGCATTTTATGTGGCCCCGCCGACTAAGGACAAACTTCCGAAGGTAATCCATTTCGAAGACTACTACATTGTACTTAATTTTTCGAACATCCATATAATATGAGTTCTAAAACATTTTCAATATGTTGCAGAACTATTCCAGCAGGATCTGTGTTGCTTGGAGCAATTTCATATCAAAAGCCATCTCCTAAGGGGAAGCAGATTGTATCCTATGAAGTTTCATTTGTAGTTCCACCAACTAAGGTTGAAATTTCGCTTATTATTAAAAAACAAATAATAAAGAAAAGAAATAGAAAAAGTTAAGGTTGTCATGTCGTATCCACTTCTTTAGCTACTAACTGGGTCGTTTATAATTTAAGACTTCTAAAGTATATGTCCAGACCTATTTGCATGGTAGTCTTTTTCTATTTCAAATACTAGATGACATCTTTTATTCATTTTTTTTCTTTTCTTGTTTAAGGTGGATGAGAAGCCAAAAGATTCTTCTTCTTCAACGTGCACCAAGAGTGTGCTTGAGCGTCTAACAGAAGAGGTAATTAGCATGCTATTTTGACCTTGGTTTGAGCATTATCCTATATTATCTTGTTTGACAAAAATTGAAATACAACGGATAGCCATTCAAACCTACATCTGTAGTTCTGTGTTGGATTAATCATAATGTCGTAAGGCAAACATGCTTAGGGGTGGATTTGGGTAAAATGCTTCTGTTCTTTTTGGACTTTGAAATAGCTAGAATTTGATGATCATAGCAAGTCATCCCAGATCACAAGGGGTTTAAAATCCTAAGATAAATTTGAAACCATTCTTAGTATCGGTTACCCCAATGGTTGATCCCTCAGGTTCAAATCTGTAAACTGCATGCTTGATGTACTTCAATTTTTTTTATCTTACAGACCCTGTGTCGCTTTGCAGTATTTACCGAGATATAATTATTTCAGTTCCTTGAAAAAATATTTGAAGTTCTCCTTACCACTGTGTACACATATATCTCACTATCAGACACGTGTATATAAAAAGGTACGTGGAAAGCATGCAGGCCAAAACATCAAAACATGATGCGTCACGAAACACCAAATAAACCCCGAGGAGTTACTTTATCTCATCCCCAAAAGAGAAGCTAAGATCAACGGTGGAGAGAAAGTTAGCTGACACGGACTGACAGGGGCAGAAGACACTTGTCTGACACGAGCAGACCCCTCAACTACCCACATTAAACACTCTGAGCAGTGTACGTGTCGACCAACCTGTGGAACGAGCGAGGATGCCTCTGCGGGATCAAGGGGCAAACGCAGACCTCCGCGTGATGACGCAAGGACACAAGAAGATAAGGTTCCAACGGTCTTCAGAGATGGGTCCCACGTTCTAACCTTATAAATACCCAATCTCCACCAAGAGGAAAGGGGATCGAAAATATCAGGAAGGGAAGGAGAGAGAGAGAGAGAAAAATAGTAAGGGTAAGTTAATCCCTTAGAGGAGAGAAACATGTAAACCCCAAAAGTCATTCAACTATTCGTGTAACCGTGAAGAACATAGTAAAACAACAAACCCCGTGGATGTAGGCCTTAGTGCTGAACCACGTAAACCTTGGTCTTATTTACATTTCAGCACTTTACATTCATTTAGCTCCGTGCACGTTTACTTATATGTTTTGTTTTCCTTAATACTTATATCCCATCCACAAACGCCACGCATGGAGTTGTTGGATGAGGCCATGATAAACCCGAAGGTTTTGAGCCAATGAATCAACACCAAGGTACCATCATCATAATCTCTTTAGACGATAATGATTGATTGTGAGCGTTCGGACCCCCTCGTGGTTTGTGTGCTCACAATTTGGCGCTAGAAACAGGGACTTCGTCCCGGTAAAAGATTTATCTTGTCCTGTGATTTCATTTTAAATTGGCATATGATTGCTCTGATTTATCAGCTCGGACCGTATAGATCATTCGTTAACTGTATTATGTTCAAAAACCCACCTTTGATCTTCGATAAGAGTTATTGTTCTAAGCGGGTTATTGTTCTAATCCGTCGGATTTACAATTTTCGTAGTTTTTATACTAAGGATCTCCTTTAATAAAACTTTAACCCGTATTTTATAGCCTGCGAGTATTAATTCCCTCTTGAAAAATTGTATTTCGCCAACTAACCCGCTTCATGTGGATATTCCCGTTTCTGTTGTTTGAAATAACTTATGCAGAGAGAACGTGTTGTGAGTAAAGAAGGCAAGTTTACGCAAGATTTCATTATCAACAAAAGGGCACGTGATGGAAAAGACGCAGGAAGCAGGAAAATCCAAAGATTTTTCAAAAGAAACACCCAAGACAACCCCGATCATCACCCGAAGCAAGCAGAAAGGAGATAAAGCTAAAATGACCAATCGAAGGCAAGATACTGCGGAAATCACTTCACCCATGAACGCTAATTCAGTTGCAGCGGCGGCTCTCAGAGCAGCAACGATAAAGTACGAGGAGGCTGCGGTAGTTCCGAAGGCCGCGGAGGCTAGCAATACCTTCGCCATGAGTCAACTTAATCAACCAAGAGAAAGGGTGGATGAATCCAGAACATTCCAACCCGCGCACCTTCTAACTTTTGGAATGCCGCTAACAAATAATCAGAATCAAACCATACCGGCGGCACTGGCACCGCAGATGGGCGCTCACTCCAATTTGGAAACACCAGCAACCGAAGCCGAACCCCTGCCACCTTTAGTACATACCATGGAGGAGGGCGGCACCACGGCTGTAGCGGCACGCTCTGGGACTCCCAATCAGGGGTCCAACCAATCACACCGACTAATGGCTGAGCTTGAGGAACTGAGGAAGAGCCAGCAGGTTTACGCAGAGGCTGTAGCTCTGTTGGCCAGATAAAATCAAGATTTAAAGGAGCGGATTGCTCTAAGCACGACGACCAGCCAACAACTTGATGAAGCAAGCTCCAAAGCACCAGAGCCAAACCAAGACTGTAGAGTCGTCCTAGCGGCTAATGAAGACGCGACAAGGAGACGTAGCGTATCCGACCCGGATTATGACGATGGAGAGTCAGACGGTAATGAGCTGAAGAATTTAGAGCACCAACGCGCAATGGAGGAACTACGATATGAGATGATGGCCGAGATCAGGCAATTAAAAAATAAACAAGGTGGGGGAAGGTTAGAAGAGGTCATGAGAGAAGCTAACTCCACGCCCTTAACGCATCGCTTGGCCAACACCCCTATTCCACTGAAATGTCCTGTCCCGACGTTCGAATGCTATGATGGATCCAGCGACCCTGCTGCACATGTTCGGTACTACAACCGTGTCTTAGCTAGATGGGGTCAGAACGACGCCGTACTCTGTAGATACTTCCCGTCAAGCTTGAAGGGATCGGCGTTATCATGGTTTGATAATCTGCCACCAAACTCCATCCACTCATACGACCAACTCGCAGAGAAATTCTTAAGAACATACATGTACAACAAGACTGTAAACACCGGGATAGATAAGCTCTTTTCACTAGCAATTGGCTACAAGGAAACCACGAGGGAGTACACAAACAGATGGCATAAGATCTGCCAAGCCATAGGGAGCGTGGACCCAGTGGTAAGCATCAACTGCTACAAATGGGGCTTAGACCGAATGAGTCCCCTATTTGTTGAAATTCACGGGAGCGTGCCCAAGACAGAAGGAGATCTCCGAATAATTATCGAAAAGCACGCTCGACTTGAAGAAATTCAACGGGAAAACCCGAGGGCATATCCGCAGAGGTCTCACCGCACCAATTCAGCGGAACAAACCAATGGGGCCAAAAGGGGTTGCTCAGATGAGAGACCTCACGAAGATAGGAAGGAACGGAGGGATGAACGAAGAACAGGCGACCGAAAATTCGAAGATCAAGTTTACACGAAACTCAACGCTAGCTATGCTCGTATCCTACGAGAGATCAAAGGGAGGGAAAACTTAGAGTGGCCATGGTCTAAGGGAAAGCAGCCCCCGAGATCCGAGAAGTCTAAAGATTACTGTGAGTATCACTGTTTCAACGGACACCAGACCAAAAAATGCAAGAACCTTAAAATAATGATCCAAAAATTAATTGATGCGGGAGAGCTCAAACATTACATACGAAAGGATGTTACCGAGGACATATCCAAACGAACCAAACCAGTCCAACTTCCGGAAGAAAACCGAACAATCAACACCATCTCGTGTTCCGAAGCCACAGGACCCTCACTCACAGCGCAGATTGGAAAAAGGTTACGGAAGCAATTCGAAGACCGCTGCGAGTTATATAAGGTCGATGGGATAGCGGTGGACGAACACGAAGAATGGATGGAATCTCCTATCATCTTCGATGCCGAGGATATCGAAGAAGATATGGAAGACCATAACGATCCCTTAGTCCTAACATTACCAGTAGCTGGATGTAACCTCAAAAAGATCCTCATAGACGGGGGAAGCTCTGTAAATGTCCTGTTCTATGATGCATTCAAACGGATGAAGCTCCATGATGAACAGTTAATGACCTCTTATCACACCATCTACGGATTCAATGGAGCAGCCACGAAGCCCTTGGGAGACATCGTGTTACAGGTTAACGCAGGGCCCATGAAACTGGATACCCGATTCAGTGTGGTGGACACCCCTTCCCCCTACAACGCCATTATTGGACGAAAATGGGTACACAAGCTCAAAGGAGTTGCGGCAACATACCACCAATACCTCAGATTTCCAACACCTGAGGGAATAATGGAGATCAAGGGAGATCGAATCGCTACGCGAGAGTGCCAGGCCACTCAGGATCATATCAACAATGAGCAAGAAGAGCAGCGAAAAATCCGAAGAGTAAGAATTCAAGAAACCGCGAAAGAGAAGGCCGTAGACTTGTTCCTTAAGGAAACTACAGGAAAAGGCTTGACGAAAGATGGTAATGTCCAAGGCTCGGAAACAAGTACCTCAACCACCATCGAAGAACAGAAACACGCTAAATAGCAATTAAAGAGCGCCCCAGTCCTCGGAAACCCGAAGCCTGTGTTCACGCCAGTAGAACCCGTAAAGGAAATCAACATAGGAACGGAAGAAGACCCGAAGATGATCAAAATTGGGACCATCATGGACGAAGGAAGAGAACATTCCTTAACCAAATTACTTAAGGAATATGCGGATGTGTTCGCCTGGAAGTTAGGAGATATGCCGGGGATTGACCCAAAAGTAATCCAACATGAACTACGCATCAAACCGGGCACGCCCCCGTTCAGGAAGAAAATACGAAAAGTGGCTCCAGAATATCATGAGGCAGTAGAAACAGAACTTCAGAAGCTACTAGACGCAGGATTTATCAAGGAAGTCAAGTACCCTACCTGGATCTCCAACATGGTCATTGTTCCTAAGAAAAATGGAGGGGTTAGAATATGCATCGACTTTACTAATCTCAACAAGGCATGTCCAAAGGACAGCTATCCCCTACCGAGCATAGACCAGCTGGTAGAAGCAGTAGAAGGATACGAAGAACTATCATTCATGGATGGACATTCTGGTTACAACCAAGTAGCCCTGGCAGAAGAAGATCAGCCACACACAGCGTTCTATACCCCACATGGCCTTTATTGCTATACCAGAATGCCTTTCGGACTCCGAAACGCAGGGGCAACATACCAAAGGATGGTCGATGCTATCTTCAAGACATGGATTGGAGGAACCCTAGAAGTCTACGTGGACGACATGCTCGTCAAAAGCAAGCTGCGTAAAAATCACCACCAGGACCTGAGGAATATCTTCGAAGCAATGAGACAGCATCACATGAAAGTGAATCCGGAGAAATGTACTTTCGGTGTCACCTCGGGGAAGTTCCTCGGGTATCTGGTGACGAAAAGGGGCATCGAGGTAGACCCAGCGAAGATTCAAGCCATAATAGAGATGTCGTCCCCAAAGAATCTAAAGGAAGTGCAGAAGCTCAATGGGTCTATAGCAGCGTTGGGCAGATTTATTGCACGGTCTTCGGATAAATGCAAACATTTCTTCAATATTCTTAAAAAAGGGAGCAGGTTCGAATGGACCGCCGAATGCGAGGAAGCATTCCAAAAAATCAAAGAACATCTAGCTTCAATCCCGATCCTGCAGAAGCCAGACCCTGATGAAGTTTTGGCACTGTACATAGCAGCAACGGAGGACGCAGTCAGCGCGGTAGTAGTCAAAACCAATACAAAGGTAGAACAACCTATCTATTACGTCAGCAAGACACTCAATTCCGCGGAAAGAAATTATACTAAGATCGAACAACTCATCCTCGCACTGGTATGGGCTACCCAAAAACTGAGAACCTACTTCCTAACTCACCTCGTCAGGGTACCATGCAAAGCACCATTGGAAGCAGTCCTCAAAAGCACGGGAAAAGTGGGCCGAATAGCCAAATGGAACACCCATCTGGACCAATTCAACATCATTCATGAAATTCAACATTCTCATAAGTCCCAAGTGCTGGCAGATTTCTTAGCAGACCTCCCCCTTGACAACGACGAAGAGATTAAGGGAATACCAGAAGCCGTGGAAGAAATCAAGGATCCAATGGATATCCTCGAACCTGCGAGTCATAGACAATGGGAAGTCTTTGTCGACGGATCTAAAAATAAGGAAGGAGCAGGAATATGCATTGTCATTATCACCCCAACTGGAGAAAGGATTATACAAGCACTTAGATTGGAATTCAAAGAGCATACCAGCAACATTGTTGAATACGAAGCTGTCGTACATGCCCTACATATAATAATAGAGATGGGGGTAACCGATGTAAGGCTGACAAGTGATTCGCAGCTTGTCATACGGCAAATAGGGCTCGAGTATAATGTGTACGATGACACCCTTTCAGCTTACATGGCCTTGGTCCAAACATTGGCATCACAAATCCCGAACATTAAGTTCCAGCACTTATGCAGAAGGGACCTCAGGCACGCGGATGCCCTAGCATATATATCATCCATACTGAGGGATAAAAATGCCGAAGGTATTAAAATAGCAAGGGTATACGAGCCTTCGATTGCATCTCAATTCTCCTTCGCTACCAATCAAGATGTGATGGAAGAAAATATCGAAGACCAGGTGGGAGAAGACATCCATAATGACTTTGATGAAGAGGACATCTTGTCAAGAGAAAATCAAGACGAAGACTTCAGCAACGAAGATGACTGTAGGGTGACAATACATGCCTTTATCGAAAAAGGAAGCTTACCTGCGGATCGGAAACAAGCTAGGAAGATACTCTCCAAAGTGGGAAGATATGATCTTAGGGAGGGGGTCCTGTATAGGAAATCCTTCCTTGGACCATTACTACGATGCTTGTCCCGGAAAGAGGGGCATCGAATTCTAAATGATATCCATTATGGTGACGCGGGGAATCATAGCGGCATGAGATCACTAGCTGACAAAGCAAAAACGCAAGGATATTACTGGCCGACAATGATACAAGATGCCGCGAGAATGTCCCGACGATGTGAAGAATGTCAGCGCTTCGCGAAAAAGATCCATGCGCCGACAACAATGTTAAACTCCGTCGATAGCCCGTGGCCATTTGCAAAATGGGGCGTAGACATCGTCGGGCCTTTCATCGAAGGATCAGGGAAGAGACGATTTTTGATAGTAGCCACGGACTACTTCAGTAAATGGGTGGAGGCTAAGGCCTTGTCCAGGATCAGAGACGCGGATGTGTTCACTTTCATATTCCAGAACATGATTTGCAGATTTGGTATACCTGCTGAAATTGTATCTGATAACGGCAAGCAATTACAGGGAAAAAATATAGACATGCTCTTCGACACTTTCAAAATAAGAAAGAACAAGTCCACCCCCATATACCCTCAAAGCAACGGACAAGCGGAAGCTACCAACAAGACCCTCGCCCTTATACTCAAAAAACAATTAGACGAGCATAAGGGAAGATGGTGCGAACAACTGCACAATGTCTTATGGGCATACAGGACAACACGAAGATCCGCTACCGGGGAATCCCCGTTTCTTCTAACTTATGGAGCTGAAGCAGTCATACCTACGGAAATCCTCATGCCAACCACGAAGACCGAAGCTTGGGAGAAAAACCTCACAACAGATATGATGTTAGAAAGGTTGGACGACTTGGAAGGAAGAAGGGAAGTAGCATTGCAAAAGATGGAAAATTATCAACGAAGACTAGCAAGGGAGTACAACAAAAAGGTAAAGCTACGGAATTTTGTAGAGGGACAGTATGTGTTGAGAACAATCCCACGGTATCAGCAAGAAAAGAAATGGGGAAAGTTAGCACCTACATGGGGAGGACCTTTTATGATCCACGACATTGCGGGTAACGGTTCCTACTACCTTCGTAATCTAAAAGGCGAGGTCCTCCGGCATCCTTGGAATGCTAAATGGCTCAAACCATACTTCCCATAGAAGCAACGCAGATTTGAATCTGCTTGGAGTGTACCAGAAGAAGAAGAGAGCCTGACCGCTCCACATGTTTCTGTCTCTGGAAGAGGAATTGCAGACCTCAACTTATCAATCAAACAAGCTTTCAAATTATCAAGTCAGTGGAATCTACCTACAATATTGGGGAAAGTAGTTAATCTACAATCTCTCAGGGCTCCCCCATCAGTGTCCATAAGTGTAGGACCAGGGGGAAGGCACCCAGCAGAAAGAGATACCCAACCAATCTTAAGGCAACGGGTCGACGGAATGGGTGTGTAAATATTTTAATCCCATATCCTAGAACGTTGCCCCGGCCCCCACCGTCTGGGAATCCTCTGGCCCAGGATTCGCCAGCGGGGTGACAGGTCTCAAGACGATCACGAAGGTACCTTCCTTCAATATCGCACTCAAAAACACTTAAAAACTTTTGTTTTGTTTTTTCACAAATACTTAAAATAAAAACAAAACAACATTGCAGGTATATCAAGAAGAGGATTCATTTCATAAAGGGTGATTACAGGAAGTGAAAGGCCAAAGTCAAGGATACACAATCAAAAAATATTCCTTTTACAGGATCATCAGCAAAAAATATCCTTGTTACATGATTACAAAAAGTATAATGATGCCGCGGACCCTACAGAACGCTGCGATCTCTACCTAGGTGGCGGCCCCATCGGCAGGATTATTCCGAAGACTTGATGGGACGCTCCCACCAGAAGAGGGGCCCGAGGAGCTGGGCAAGGCAGAAGGAACGGGACGACGAGGATAGTTCTTCACGAGACCATGTTCATTCCTTAGGACAAGTTCTATCCTCTCCAGCATCTTGTTCGTCTCCTCAGCCAATTGACAACGAGCCTTGTGTTTAATAACAGTTGTCCGCTGTTGGGCTTGGGATAATAACGAAAATAGCCGATTCACTTCTCTAGAAGCAGCACCAACGGCCTCCTCGCGGGTTGCTGCTAAATTCTTGAAGTGATTGGTCTGTTCTTCCTGCTGCGCTAAGGAAGATTGAGCCTTTTCAAGTTTTTCATTTGTGACGCGAAGGCGTCCCTCGAGCTCTGAAAAAGACAACACCACGGAGTTAGCGTAGAAAAAAAACAAGGTCACACTCGATGAAATGGGATTATACCTTCGACACAAGCCGAAGCCTCTTCATACTCATTAACAACCGCATCTCGCGCTTCATCAAGATGATCATATTCCGCGGATAATTTCTTATAGTCTAGTTGAAGGTTGGTGAGAGTAAATTGACAGGCATCTAATTCTACCTGCTTCATCGAGTCCATATGACGAAGGTGGTCGACCTCTTTATTTATCTCTGAGACCCCTTTGCTGAGTCTGTACATGCACACTTCAAGATTCCTCTCAGACGCAGCATGACGAGCTACGTCGGCACGAGACGCGGAAAGAGCATTGCTGAGAGCGTAGACTTCAGCACGAGCATCATCTCTTTCTCTGGCAAGACAGAGCATATTATCCTGGACCCCTGAAAGAGGAATGGATCGAGCCGTCTGTAATTCTTCTTCCAACAGCTGAATCCTAGATTCCAACAAGGAAGTACGCTCACGGGCTTCCCGCAGATTATCACGGGTCCACAGCAGTGTGCCATTAAATAAAGCACGATCATGGTTGTACAGATTTTGCATGTCGACCATCTGAACATGCCGCGCGCGCCATACCTCAGCCCGAGCATCCCATTTCTTAGCTTCACTCTTAATTTTCTCAACCAAATCTCTAATACGAGATTTTTGCCGAGCTCTTTCGTTTCGAAGCCATATCATCTCGGGGACGCCACCCACTGGAGATAGGGTGGGGAGACTCAGACAGAACAACTAAGAGATAAAAGAATGACGACATACGGCAAGGGAAAAGAACCAAACCTGTGAAAGTGGAAACTTGGCTACGAGTTTGCTCTAACTCAGCGCGCACTGCAACAAGTTCTGAACGAAGATCAGCCTCTGCTTCACCCAGCTTTTCTTTCTCCTTAAGGCTTTTCTTCAGCTCTTCTATTTCCACCTCAGCCGCAGATAATTCCTTTTCTCGGTGACGAAGCTTAGCCTCGAGCTTCAGAGATTTCGCTTTGAAGAACTGATATAGCACGTGGTTAGAATGCTCGCTCCTCATCATCTACACATCAAGATGACAAAACATTATTTCACCGAAGCGTATGATCGTCACGTAGAAGTATGTACGAAAATTTACCTCCAGCACACGCTGCTGCGGAAAGCCATATTGATACCCGTCGGCGATGGCCATCATATCGGCAACGGAAGTAGGAGGCTCCGGCACAAGGGTAGCTTCGGGAACAGTCAACCTTTTTCCCCAGGCTTCAGACACCTGCGCCTTAGAAGACATCTCCATCATGCGACGGGTATACGCGGTTGATTCCTTTTCCCCAACAACAACAGGAGCGGGATGAGAGACAAACAGAAGATTCTTTTCCTTAAACCAATCCATGATGGCGTCCTCACCCTCAGACGTCGGCGACTGGGGAATATTATCGGCAGGCGCATCAACGACAGATTTTCCTTTCTCTGACACGACCCCCTCAGCACGAATGTTGGCATGCTCCTCCGCGCCTACATGCACAGCAGGCTCCTCCGCACCAACATCTTCTACAGTAGCATCCCCATTACCATCACCACCAAGAACATCCCAATCATCATTGGGGGAAAGTAAAGAGAAGTCCTCGGGAAAATCGAGGGCTTCGTCAAAGAACTCCCCCGTGGAATACATCCGATCAAAAGAAAATTCTTGAGAAGTGGGAAGGGTATCCGCGACATCACCAGCAGGGACGGAAACATCCCCGATAACAACGTCATCAGCCACCACAGCTTTGTTCCTTCCTTCATCACCAGCATGACCAGCGAAGACCTCTTCTTCGACATTGATAGGGGAGGTACCAGTACGTTCCTCCCCATCAGTAATCTCGTCCTCAGCAAACTCTACGTTCACTGGACTAGTAACTTCTTCTTGGGCTTCAACCTCGCCCATCACCGTAGTAGAAGACTGCTTCGGCCTAATCTTTTTCTTCTTCAACACCTGAAACCAACACCACAAAAAGAATTATTTTTCCCGACTGATGGAAGTTCTAAAAAATAAGCGCAGCTAGAATCTGCGTACCTGAGCAGCTGAGATATTCTTCGGTGGGAGTATAGCACCGGAACCATCCTCCTCGTCTCCCTCTACGACGTCCAGGGCATAAGGAAAATTCATTCCCGCAAAGTTCAGACGCCAGGGGCAGAAATCTCCATAGCGAACAGGAGGAGACTCGCGCGGCTTACTATTCTCGGTAGGCCGCCAACTGCGGGCACCAGGAATCCAACCGTAAGCCCACGGACCAACTATCTCGATAACGGTGGCATGCCACTCGTAGTCATGATCGCGCTTGATCCTCTCTCGCGCGGGGAAGAGTTTCCGACGACTGGACGCCTCCGTGCCAGGAACATACTTCAGCTTGGCATCGCTGACCTCATTTAACAGACGAATCTCGCCCCGAGGAGCAGGGAGATTCCGAAGGCTGACACTCCATGGCTTGCGATTCCTACTATTGACGTAATCACCGAAGGAGTTATTGAAATTCTCAGGAGTATACCATTCCTTCTCCATGGGATTGGGGACATAACAAGTCATCGACGTTTTCCCCTTACTCCGCAGATAGCATTCCTTCAGGGCGCGGAGATAATTCCCCGATAGTTGGGATACGGAACGGCTGTGAGTATTGGTGGAAGAGCCCTCACGACTAGCGAGCACGTCGTAGTAGAAGGAATCACCTGATTTGTACAACGGCAACATGAGACCAGCTTCGAATGCCCCAACCGTCGTTAACAAATGAAATTCATCGAACTCATACTTGGAGATAAGCTCATACGTAATATCATCCTCAGGGGCATAGAAACGAACCCAGAAGGCTTGAAGCTCATGCTTTTCCTTGAATATTTCAAGATCGATATGCTTGAAGGTTACTTTTTTCCTGCTAACAGAGACACTGCGTATCAAGGGAGCAGCCTCATCCTCCTCGGCGGGGCCGGATGAACTAACGAACGCTTCCGAAGCTTTTCTCTTCACGGGGGGATTCTTTGAAGATTCAACCCTAGGAGCTACACCCTTCGTATTATTCCCTTTAAAAGTTGGAGAAGACCGTAGATGATGCTCGGGCACTAACGAACGTAGAGGAGGAATGTCAAAAGCAACAGCGCGGGGCGGAACCTGCGTACTCCTAGTATCATCACGAGGACGAGCCGCTGAGTGATCAAAGACTCTTCGAGAACCAGACGGAATTATCGGAGGAATCTCTTCCCTAGAGGACGAGGCTTTAGCTCCAGAAGAAACTCGACTCCGACGAACATCATCTTGAGACTCTCGACGCGGAGGAGATCTCGATAACCCAGAATCAGGAGTCTGATAAGTAGGCCGCGGACGGTCAGACATGGCTGCGAAAAGAATAAAATCAAGAACAAGTTACACACAATCAAAAAACATTACCAAAGATCAAAAAACACATCCATAGCAATACAACCACGATAACGCAGCAACCCTAAAATTAGTATACATGCTCAAAATTTCACCCTCGAAGTAATGGCTTCCTTAATTTAAGATGAAGAACAGGGGCAAACTAGTATGCAAGCATCAGAAGAAGTTCTTCATCACAAACAAGGAACAACAGTAGCAGAGAATTCACAAATCAATACAGCATAAAACGGTGGAAATAAAGAAAAGAAAAACTTACCGGCAAAAACAGCAGTAGAAGAAACAAACAGGAGAAGCGGGCGTGATTAATGCTAAGGTGGAGAGAATTTAAGATCACAGGTGCAATGAAGACTGACAGAGAATTTAAGATCACAGGTGCAATGAAGACTGACAGAGAATTTAAGGTCACAGGTTCAATGAAGACAGACAGAAAATTTAAAGGCTGAAAAAAGAATGAAAACTGAGAGAGTGTTTAGGAAGAATAAAATTAAATTTTCTTTCTATCCTTAAAATACCCGAAAGAAAGAGAAGGAAATTAAGGGAGGAATGGGAAACGTGCCCGTTACATAAGCAGTTAATGCACGAATAAAAGACGTGCCCAAGTATCTAGGAGAAGTTATTAGGAGTGAGAAGAATATGCGACGATAGTTTTTCTTCAAGGCACCCATTAGTCATTCAAGCCCGAAGAAAAGGGGCAAATTGTGTACACATATATCTCACTATCAGACACGTGTATATAAAAAGGTAAGTGGAAAGCATGCAGGCCAAAACATCAAAACATGATGCGTCACGAAACACCAAATAAACCCCGAGGAGTTACTTTATCTCATCCCCAAAAGAGGAGCTAAGATCAACGGTGGAGAGAAAGTTAGCTGACACGGACTGACAGGGGCAGAAGACACTTGTCATTGATGGGAATTGGTATGACATATTGACATTTATGGGATCAATGATTGAGAGTGAAATTAGCAGGCCTCAAGTCCTCAATGACAACTGTTTTTTTTTCCTTTTTAAATTCAAATCTGTTCAATCGTATTGCCAGTTGTTTCAACAGGTCTGTAATGGTAATTTTGTTTTTGCAGTCGGATTACCCAAATTACACTCCACTGCTTTCTAAAATCATGGAGTGTTTGCTCTCTGAAAGTAAGGAAGATAAGATCGTCTACAATGAAGAGGTAATGTTTTGCTTGAGGAAGACTTAGAAATTCAAAATGGCATGCTTGCCTCTAGAGCTAAATGTGGCTGACTTGGACTTTCTCAAACACGATACTTAAATGTGTCCATGCTGTCATTACTACTTAACATAACTAATTTGGATAATCCATAAAGTTTCTGCTAAACACAAGTTTTCAATGTTTCAGCTAATAGATGCAGCAAATGAGGTTGTTGATAGTGTTGACAAAGATGAATTATTGAAGTTCTTTTCGGTCAACCATGATCCTGAAGATGACAAGGCAGAGGTGCACGTCCGTAGACTCATTCCTTTACTTATATTTTGGGTCCGTTTCTTTGGATTCTACTACTTACTAAGGAGTGTAATAATGTCTAAAATGACTGCAGGCAATGAAAAAGAAGATGGAAGCAACACGAGACCAGTTGGTAGAAGCATTATACCAAAAAGGATTATGACTTTATGATTAGGAGACATAGTACCGTTGGGAATAAGGCATTTGTGGATGAATACACATCGTCGATGGCTGGAATCACTGATGACACCAAAAGAAAATGGGAGGAGTTCCCCAAGCAGGCAGAGAACAATTCTAAGGGTGGGTCCTTTAGTAATTTTATTTATATATTACTATCATGGGCTGGCTGTTTTTTCTTTTCCTTGCTTTGGTTAATAACACAATCTTTTGTTTTTACGGACTGTTCCCCTTCAAGCATTGTGGAAGCTGCTTGAGAGCAACAGAAGCAGATGCATGATACTGGTAACAGGATGGGCGGTAAACATGTTTCAGCAGTTGAGTTATATACTAGGTTAGTTGGATTCATGATCTATTGATGTCTACTATATATATGTCCCATCTTATGTCCTCCGTCTCAGCTGAACCACACATCTGTTTTCCATCCATGCTCATATTTTGAAATAAACACAAACAGGGAGTCCATTCCACTTACAGTTCTTTTCAGAGCAGCCTCTCTTGTAGGAAATAAGTCGGCACATTTTGGTAGTTCAATATCGAGCTGAAGAAAACATGAATTGTCACTACAAGAAGCATACACAGCACGCCGCTCCTTACACGGCCCAGTTCGATTTGCCTAACTCTAGTTTACTATTTTTTTTATTTTATTTTTTTTTGTTGCAGAAATGCCTGTAATCAACATGCTGTTGAGATTGATTTAGCACGAACTGCTGCAGGTCTTGCTAAACAGAACAGTGAAGATATACTTCAGCATTTTGAAGGTAAGACTTTAAGTACAGGTGTTTTCATAATTTGTTGGAATCATAAATGAATTTATTGTCCTGACCACAATTTTCTATTAGCGCGTTTGGTCATTTAAGCTTCCAAAATTTTCACAGGCACGTCAGAACAGGAATTGCAGAAATTAGAGCAGTGGATTCCTCAGCTGTTACTCTGCAAAAGTTTAGATGTGATCATTCAGGCAAGGCAACAGAGATTCAGGGACAAGAAAAGAATACTTTTCAGCAGCCTTACCCGGTAAGCCAGTCGTCTCATTATACCACCCAATTTACAATCAGTGAGTGTCAATCGAGATTTTTCTGGATATCCAGCTTGGAACAGCACCAGTGGATTTCCGTTTCCCAACTACAAATCAACCGAGACATTGCTTTACCTGTTATGTCCAGTACCGTAGGTTAGCGAAACTATTTTCCCAAATGATACTTGAATTAATTTGCATTTCACATTCTATGGTTTAACATCAAACGAAAGCATGACAGCATCCTGTATTGTTTTCTGGATATCTGACTGGTCATGTACTTTTTATCTAGGTCCATTGCTGCGGAAGGAGATGATGCTCCAGAGTGCGATAAATTTGTAGAAAAAACGAACCCTATTTGGAATGAACAATTTGAATTTATAGTTGAGGATGCTTCTACTCGACATTTGATAAACAACGAGGAAGGAGTTCAAACATCTGAACTTCTTGGATGCACGCAAGTGCTGTTGAAAGTCCTTGAGCCTGGTAAAGTGAATGATGCTAAGAATGATGTTTGGTTGAATTTGGTCAAAGATTTGATTCTCCAGAGAGACACGAAGAACAGGGTAAGGTACTTTAGTCCTTACTCTTAGTTAAACATCTCCAACAGTGTAAATTTTAGAATTTTTCATTGTTAACCTCGTGTCATTCTTCGTTTAAATTTTCTGGCACATGTCCAATGATGTTAAATATAGGAAAGAATCATCATTAGGATTCACAGTTAGGATAAATCTTTCTCCATTAATCATGGCATGACAAACTTCTGGTTGTTCTTTTGAAAGTTGAATACGGTTTAAATTGCGATGTTTTATTCTTCTTTCATTTGAGTGATCGATTTGCAGCCATGTTGGTGGATATATATACCTATCCTTGTGTGACCTCCTTTTTCATACCTCCTTCTCTACGTTGATTTCTAACTTCAAATTTTCTTAATTACCTCCTAATTTCCTTGATGCTCTTTCTTGTTGTTTTTCAGGTAGTTGTCGATGTTAGTTTTCGTTTTCATCCACTGTTCATTTAAGATACTATTCATGTTTAAATGACTACTGAAAAATTCAACCGCCCTAATCTCTTAAAATGTTTCCTTCCAGGTGTTTGCAGGGTGCACGAATGGGCTATCCTTGTGAGCAAAAGCTTATGTCCTGTGCTGTCCGGCTCCCCATTCTGCACCGACCTGTGAATTTCCATATCCCTTTGTTGTCCTTCAACATGATGTAGATTCACTCACAGCAGCAGTAGTTTTTGAATGTTCATGATCAACAACTACTCTGAAACGAAGGTAAACAAACTTCTTTTGAAAGCTTTCGTCTATAAGTCATAAGCTTATAATGCCAGATCTTGCAAACTAGAATTTAGCTGATTGAACAATCATTTCATTCCTTTGGATTAGGTAAACAATTCTGAACATGGTACTAGGAGTGTATTATTGTTCTCTTATTCTCACACTTGTCTCTCTGAACTAACTGCATTGTCAAGGTTCCTAGTTATTATTCCTACATTTTGATAAGTGAACTGAAATGGAACTTTAAAGTTTCTTCTAAGCGTCCTACGACCATATATCTCAATTTCAGTTCACTTATAGTAGAGTAGTGGAAGAAAGAGTTCTCTACGCCCTCTCACATGATGTTC